>NW_027601521.1:45000-125949 GCF_053455715.1 Rhinoraja longicauda | reverse complement strand
TTCCCAATTTTTTTATCTGCAAGTTGAATCGGTGAGAATGATCAGCCATGATCACATTGAATGGTGGTGCTGGCTCGAAGGGCCGAATGGCCTACTCCTGCACCTATTGTCTATTGTCTATTGTCTAATGGAAGCAAACTCACTGCTTGCATTTATTTCAAGAGGACTTGTATACAGAAACACGGATGTAATGTTGAGGCTATACAAGGCGCTGGGAAGGCCGCATTTGGAATATTGTGAGCAATTCTGGGCACCATATCAGAGGAAAGGTGTGCTGGCTCTGGAGAGGTTCCAGAGGAGGTTTACAGGAATGATCCCAGCAATAAGTTAACCTATGGCGAGGGTTAGGTCGGCTCCCGGCTTGCACTCGGAGTTTAGAAGTATGAGGGTGGACCTCATTGAAACATACAGATATGTGAATGGTTTAAATCCAGTGGATGTGGAAAGTATGTTTCCACTTGTGGGGGCGTCTCGGACAAGAGATCATTTCCTCAGAATGCATCTACGTTCTCTTTTGAAGATGCTCAGAAATTTAATTAGTCAGAAGGTGATGAATTTGTGGAATTATTTGCCACAACAGGGTGTGTAGGTCACGTCAGTGGATATTTAAAGGCGTAGACAGAAAGATTCTTAATTAATACAGGTATCAGAAGTTATGGGGAGAAGGCAGGAGAATGGGGTTTGGAGGGCAAAAGATTGGCGGATAAGACGATTAGCCGAATGGTCTAATTCTACTCCTATTCCTTATCACCCAATGCAGACCTCCGATGCACATACTGTCCCTTGCTTTCCCCGCACACCTCGTTTAAACTTCATCCCTTTCACCATAAAGGGGTGGCCTTCAATACTTGATATTTCCATCTTGCGAGGAATGTTCTGACTGTTTACCATATCTTTGCCTCTCATAATTTGCTATCGATCTATCAGGTTACTGCCCGAACTCCGATGAATCAGTCCGACGTCTGATTGTTCATAAGCTCCAGGCGATGTTCTTGTAAACGTCTTGAACACGATTTCCGAAGCGCCCATATCCTTCGTGAACGAGAGCGAACATAACTGTCTGTACACAATGCTGCAAAAGCGGCCCAAGTAAAGTTCTCTAAAGTTGAATATTGACATCTGACTCATATTCAATGACTCGGTCAACTATAGCAAGCATTCTACGCGGCTTATTTATGACTCTAAACGTACTACCACGATTTGCGTGTTCGCATTGGGAACTCAAGGTCCATCATAAGCAATGCTGATGCTGATATGCACTTATATTGTACAGACAGTGAGGGCTGTTGTGCCTCGATGTGTACTGCTGATGTTCTGCTGATGTGTACTGCTGATGTTCTGCTGATGTTCATGCTGATGTTCATCCACGGAAGGGCGCCATGACAGTATATTCCCACTGTCCATGTACTGAAGTGCGCTGTGTGTGGATGTTGCCGTGTGCTGCTGATGTTCATCCAGGGGAGGGCGCCATTACAGTATATTGCCACTGTACATGCACTGAGGTGCGCTGTGTGTGGATGTTAGGAACAACTTTTATAAACTGGATTAAAACTCTAAATGTGAATCCCAAAGCTAAGGTAGCGACAAATGGCCAAATTTCAACACCGTTTCAATTAAAAAGGTCAACTAGACAAGGATGCCCATTATCACCTGCTTTATTTGTCCTGGCGATAGAACCGTTAGCTGAACTAATTAGAACTGACCCAGATATTAAGGGTTTTAAAGTCAATCAGGAAGAATTTAAGATTAATTTATTTGCAGATGAGGTTTTGATACACTTAACAAAACCATTAGATTCGTTGCGCAAACTATCTTTTAGATTAGAAGAATATGGAAGAATATCAGGTTATAAAATAAATTGGGATAAAAGTGAAATTTTACCCCTTACTAAAGGAGATTACACTCAATGTCGATTACTAACCCAATTTAGATGGCCATTAATTGGTATAAAGTATTTAGGTATAAGAATTGATAATGATATGAAGAATTTATATAAATTAAATTATTTATTATTACTAAGAAAAATAAAAGAGGACCTTGATAAATGGATGACATTACCAATAACATTAATAGGAAGAGTTAATGCCGTTAAAATGAATATATTTCCGAAATTACAATATTTATTCCAAACATTACCAATACAAGTACCACAGAAGTTTTTTCAAGAGTTAAATAAATATGTGCGGAAATTTCTTTGGAAAGGTAAAATGTCAAGAATATCGTTGGAAAAATTGACATGGAAGTTTGATTCAGGAGGATTACAACTTCCGAACTTTAAGAATTATTATAAAGCAAACCAACTGAGGTTTATTGCATCTCTTTTTGAAGAAAAAAACCCGGCATGGATAAGAATAGAACTAGATAAAATAGGAGAAAATATACCAGAAGACTTTATATATAAATGGGAACCTAAATTGATACGGGGACTGAAAGAATCTCCATTATTAAAACACTTGATCGGAGGTAAATTTTGAGGATGAAACAAAAAAATCTTTATTAGGAAAGACAACTTTGATTCAGAATAGATTGATACCTTTTACAATGTATAACCAGCTTCTATATAGGTGGCATCAAAAAGGGATTAGATATATAGGTGATTGCTTTGAAAAAGGTATATTGATGTCATTTGAACAATTGAAAAATAAATATCATATATCAAATAATTCCCTTTTCTGTTACTTTCAATTAAGAGCTTATTTAAAAGATAAATTGGGTCAAACAATGTTATTGCCGAAATCTAAGGAAATTGAAAACCTAATTCAAAAAGGACAAATCATTTTTTTTACTTCTATTATATATAATCTAATTCAAAAAAGGCTCCTAAACAAGGAATTCATATATCAAGGCGAAAATGGGAAACGGATTTGAATATTAATATTGATGGAACAAATTGGTCAAAACTATGCCTTGACAGTATGAAAAATACAATAAATGTTCGGTTTAGACTAGTACAATATAACTTTCTGCATCAATTATATATCACACCACAAAAATTAAAGAGAATAAACTCAAGTTTATCTGACCAATGTTTTCGGTGCAATCAAGAAATTGGTACTTTGTTTCATTCTACTTGGTCCTGTTCAAAAATACAACCTTTTTGGACAAACTTAAGAAGCTTTTTAGAACAGATTATCGGAATACAACTTCCATACAACCCAAGATTTTTGTTATTGGGTGATGTTGAAGGAATAAGACCACAACTTAAAATGAATAAATATCAGAAATTATTTATAAAAATTGCATTAGCAGTAGCCAAAAAAACTATCGCAGTTACTTGGAAATCTGATTCCTATTTAAGTATGGACCTTTGGAATAATGAAATTTCTAACTGTATCCCACTTGAAAAAATTACTTATAATTTAAGGAACAAATATGATACTTTTTTAAATATCTGGCGTCCTTATCTACAAAAGAGGGGCCTATATATATAGAAGAATTGTTCATATTTACAATGGTTCTTTTGGGAGAGATGTATATACATATACAGTTTATTCTGTTTGGAATTCCATGGGGCGTGTGCAGGACCACCAACAACCAGGCAGTCTTTAATCTTTTTTTCTTTTCTTTCTTTTTCTTATTTGGGGTTAACATTTGAGAGGTTTTGCAAAATTATTGCAATTAATTTAATGCATATAACATCCATGGGGGGTCGCTAGATGACTTTAATGCAAGGCCATCACTGCATTTAACATTGCAGTAGCCTGCAAAGTTATCCTAATACGATGCATTAGTCACGTTTAACATTTGAGAGGTTTTGCAGGATTATTATTGCATTTCACATCGCAGGGTGTTGCAATATTTCTTTAATGCAAGGCGATCACTGCATTTAACATTGCAGCAGCCTGAAAAGTCATCCTAATGCGATGCCGGGGGTAGTAAATACAATAATAATACTATAGTAATAATAATTTATATTATTAATAATAATAAGAATTAATCAAAGATTGATTGAACGATCGGTGGGTGGGTGGATGGATGTCAGGGGGAACCGTACACCAATAAAGATTTTAATGGTACCATGCATTAGTTGCATTGAACATTTGAGAGATTTTGCATGATTATTACAATGATTTTAATGCGTTTAATACCCCAGAACAGCTGCAATTTTGCTTTAATGCAAGGCATGCGCTGCATTTAACATTGCAGGAGCCTGCAAAGTTGTTCTAATGCGTTGCATTAATTGCATTTAATATTTGAGAGGTTTTGCAAAATTATTGCTATTAATTTTATTGCATTTAACATCCCAGGGGGTTGCAATATTGCTTTAATGCAACGGCAGCGCTGCAATTAACAATGCAGCAGCCTGCAAAGTTATCCTAATACGATGCTTTAGTCGCATTTAACATTTGAGAGGTTTTGCAGGATTATTATTGCATTTCACATCGCAGGGTGTTGCAATATTTCTTTAATGCAAGGCGATCACTGCATTTAACATTGCAGCAGCCAGAAAAGTCATCCTAATGCGATGCATTTGTTGCATTTAACATTTGAGAGGTTTTGCAAAATTATTGCAATTAATTTAATGCATATAACATCCATGGGGGGTCGCTAGATGACTTTAATGCAAGGCCATCACTGCATTTAACATTGCAGTAGCCTGCAAAGTTATCCTAATACGATGCATTAGTCACGTTTAACATTTGAGAGGTTTTGCAGGATTATTATTGCATTTCACATCGCAGGGTGTTGCAATATTTCTTTAATGCAAGGCGATCACTGCATTTAACATTGCAGCAGCCAGAAAAGTCATCCTAATGCGATGCATTTGTTGCATTTAACATTTGAGAGGTTTTGCAAAATTATTGCAATTAATTTAATGCATATAACATCCATGGGGGGTCGCTAGATGACTTTAATGCAAGGCCATCACTGCATTTAACATTGCAGTAGCCTGCAAAGTTATCCTAATACGATGCATTAGTCACGTTTAACATTTGAGAGGTTTTGCAGGATTATTATTGCATTTCACATCGCAGGGTGTTGCAATATTTTTTTAATGCAAGGCGATCACTGCATTTAACATTGCAGCAGCCAGAAAAGTCGTCCTAATGCGATGCATTTGTTGCATTTAACATTTGAGAGGTTTTGCAAAATTATTGCAATTAATTTAATGCATATAACATCCATGGGGGGTCGCTAGATGACTTTAATGCAAGGCCATCACTGCATTTAACATTGCAGTAGCCTGCAAAGTTATCCTAATACGATGCATTAGTCACGTTTAACATCTGAGAGGTTTTGCAGGATTATTATTGCATTTCACATCGCAGGGTGTTGCAATATTTTTTTAATGCAAGGCGATCACTGCATTTAACATTGCAGCAGCCAGAAAAGTCGTCCTAATGCGATGCATTTGTTGCATTTAACATTTGAGAGGTTTTGCAAAATTATTGCAATTAATTTAATGCATATAACATCCATGGGGGGTCGCAAGATGACTTTAATGCAAGGCCATCACTGCATTTAACATTGCAGTAGCCTGCAAAGTTATCCTAATACGATGCATTAGTCACGTTTAACATTTGAGAGGTTTTGCAGGATTATTATTGCATTTCACATCGCAGGGTGTTGCAATATTTCTTTAATGCAAGGCGATCACTGCATTTAACATTGCAGCAGCCTGAAAAGTCATCCGAATGCGATGCCGGGGGTAGTAAATACAATAATAATACTATAGTAATAATAATTTATATTATTAATAATAAGAAGAATTAATCAAAGATTGATTGATCGATCGGTGGGTGGGTGGATGGATGTCAGGGGGAACTGTACACCAATAAAGATTTTAATGGTACCATGCATTAGTTGCATTGAACATTTGAGAGATTTTGCATGATTATTACAATGATTTTAATGCGTTTAATACCCCAGAACAGCTGCAATTTTGCTTTAATGCAAGGCCTGCGCTGCTTTTAACATTGCAGGAGCCTGCAAAGTTGTTCTAATGCGTTGCATTAATTGCATTTAACATTTGAGAGTTTTTGCAAAATTATTGCAATTAATTTTATTGCATTTAACATCCCAAAGGGGTTGCAATATTGCTTTAATGCAACGCCAGCGCTGCATTTAACAATGCAGCAGCCTGCAAAGTTATCCTAATACGATGCTTTAGTCGCATTTAACATTTGAGAGGTTTTGCAGGATTATTATTGCATTTCACATCGCAGGGTGTTGCAATATTTCTTTAATGCAAGGCGATCACTGCATTTAACATTGCAGCAGCCAGAAAAGTCATCCTAATGCGATGCATTTGTTGCATTTAACATTTGAGAGGTTTTGCAAAATTATTGCAATTAATTTAATGCATATAACATCCATGGGGGGTCGCTAGACGACTTTAATGCAAGGCCATCACTGCATTTAACATTGCAGTAGCCTGCAAAGTTATCCTAATACGATGCATTAGTCACGTTTAACATTTGAGAGGTTTTGCAGGATTATTATTGCATTTCACATCGCAGGGTGTTGCAATATTTCTTTAATGCAAGGCGATCACTGCATTTAACATTGCAGCAGCCAGAAAAGTCATCCTAATGCGATGCATTTGTTGCATTTAACATTTGAGAGGTTTTGCAAAATTATTGCAATTAATTTAATGCATATAACATCCATGGGGGGTCGCTAGATGACTTTAATGCAAGGCCATCACTGCATTTAACATTGCAGTAGCCTGCAAAGTTATCCTAATACGATGCATAAGTCACATTTAACATTTGAGAGGTTTTGCAGGATTATTATTGCATTTCACATCGCAGGGTGTTGCAATATTTCTTTAATGCAAGGCGATCACTGCATTTAACATTGCAGCAGCCTGAAAAATCATCCTAATGCGATGCCGGGGGTAGTAAATACAATAATAATACTATAGTAATAATAATTTATATTATTAATAATAAGAAGAATTAATCAAAGATTGATTGATTGATTGATTGATTGATCGATCGGTGGGTGGGTGGATGGATGTCAGGGGGAACCGTACACCAATAAAGATTTTAATGGTACCATGCATTAGTTGCATTGAACATTTGAGAGATTTTGCATGATTATTACAATGATTTTAATGCGTTTAATACCCCAGAACAGCTGCAATTTTGCTTTAATGCAAGGCCTGCGCTGCTTTTAACATTGCAGGAGCCTGCAAAGTTGTTCTAATGCGTTGCATTAATTGCATTTAACATTTGAGAGTTTTTGCAAAATTATTGCAATTAATTTTATTGCATTTAACAACCCAAAGGGGTTGCAATATTGCTTTAATGCAATGCCAGCGCTGCATTTAACAATTCAGCAGCCTGCAAAGTTATCCTAATACGATGCTTTAGTCGCATTTAAAATTTGAGAGGTTTTGCAGGATTATTATTGCATTTCACATCGCAGGGTGTTGCAATATTTCTTTAATGCAAGGCGATCACTGCATTTAACATTGCAGCAGCCTGAAAAGTCATCCTAATGCGATGCATTTGTTGCATTTAACATTTGAGAGGTTTTGCAAAATTATTGCAATTAATTTAATGCATATAACATCCATGGGGGGTCGCTAGACGACTTTAATGCAAGGCCATCACTGCATTTAACATTGCAGTAGCCTGCAAAGTTATCCTAATACGATGCATTAGTCACGTTTAACATTTGAGAGGTTTTGCAGGATTATTATTGCATTTCACATCGCAGGGTGTTGCAATATTTCTTTAATGCAAGGCGATCACTGCATTTAACATTGCAGCAGCCAGAAAAGTCATCCTAATGCGATGCATTTGTTGCATTTAACATTTGAGAGGTTTTGCAAAATTATTGCAATTAATTTAATGCATATAACATCCATGGGGGGTCGCTAGATGACTTTAATGCAAGGCCATCACTGCATTGAACATTGCAGTAGCCTGCAAAGTTATCCTAATACGATGCATTAGTCACGTTTAACATTTGAGAGGTTTTGCAGGATTATTATTGCATTTCACATCGCAGGGTGTTGCAATATTTCTTTAATGCAAGGCGATCACTGCATTTAACATTGCAGCAGCCTGAAAAGTCATCCTAATGCGATGCCGGGGGTAGTAAATACAATAATAATACTATAGTAATAATAATTTATATTATTAATAATAATAAGAATTAATCAAAGATTGATTGATTGATCGATCGGTGGGTGGGTGGATGGATGTCAGGGGGAACCGTACACCAATAAAGATTTTAATGGTACCATGCATTAGTTGCATTGAACATTTGAGAGATTTTGCATGATTATTACAATGATTTTAATGCGTTTAATACCCCAGAACAGCTGCAATTTTGCTTTAATGCAAGGCCTGCGCTGCATTTAACATTGCAGGAGCCTAATTGCATTTAACATTTGAGAGGATTTGCAAAATTATTGCAATTAATTTTATTGCATTTAACATCCCAGGGGGTTGCAATATTGCTTTAATGCAACGCCAGCGCTGCATTTAAAAATGCAGCAGCCTGCAAAGTTATCCTAATACGATGCATTAGTCGCATTTAACATTTGAGAGGTTTTGCAGGATTATTATTATTGCATTTCACATCGCAGGGTGTTGCAATATTTCTTTAATGCAAGGCGATCACTGCATTTAACATTGCAGCAGCCTGAAAAGTCATCCTAATGCGATGCATTTGTTGCATTTAACATTTGAGAGGTTTTGCAAAATTATTGCAATTAATTTAATGCATTTAACACCCACTGTGGGTCGCTAGATGACTTTAATGCAAGGCCATCACTGCATTTAACATTGCAGCAGCCTGCAAAGTTATCCTAATACGATGCATTAGTCCCGTTTAACATTTGAGAGGTTTTGCAGGATTATTATTGCATTTCACATCGCAGGGTGTTGCAATATTTCTTTAATGCAAGGCGATCACTGCATTTAACATTGCAGCAGCCTGAAAAGTCATCCTAATGCGATGCATTTGTTGCATTTAACATTTGACAGGTTTTGCAAAATTATTGCAATTAATTTAATGCATTTAACACCCACTGTGGGTCGCTAGATGACTTTAATGCAAGGCCATCACTGCATTTAACATTGCAGCAGCCTGCAAAGTTATCCTAATACGATGCATTAGTCCCGTTTAACATTTGAGAGGTTTTGCAGGATTATTATTGCATTTCACATCGCAGGGTGTTGCAATATTTCTTTAATGCAAGGCGATCACTGCATTTAACATTGCAGCAGCCTGAAAAGTCATCCTAATGCGATGCCGGGGGTAGTAAATACAATAATAATACTATAGTAATAATAATTTATATTATTAATAATAAGAATAAATCAAAGATTGATTGATTGATCGATCGGTGGGTGGGTGGGTGGATGGATGTCAGGAATTTGAGAGATTTTGCATGATTATTACAATGATTTTAATGCGTTTAATACCCCAGAACAGCTGCAATTTTGCTTTAATGCAAGGCCTGCGCTGCATTTAACATTGCAGGAGCCTAATTGCATTTAACATTTGAGAGGATTTGCAAAATTATTGCAATTAATTTTATTGCATTTAACATCCCAGGGGGTTGCAATATTGCTTTAATGCAACGCCATCGCAGCATTTAACAATGCAGCAGCCTGCAAAGTTATCCTAATACGATGCATTAGTCGCATTTAACATTTGAGAGGTTTTGCAGGATTATTATTATTGCATTTCACATCGCAGGGTGTTGCAATATTTCTTTAATGCAAGGCGATCACTGCATTTAACATTGCAGCAGCCTGAAAAGTCATCCTAATGCGATGCATTTGTTGCATTTAACATTTGAGAGGTTTTGCAAAATTATTGCAATTAATTTAATGCATTTAACACCCACTGTGGGTCGCTAGATGACTTTAATGCAAGGCCATCACTGCATTTAACATTGCAGCAGCCTGCAAAGTTATCCTAATACGATGCATTAGTCCCGTTTAACATTTGAGAGGTTTTGCAGGATTATTATTGCATTTCACATCGCAGGGTGTTGCAATATTTCTTTAATGCAAGGCGATCACTGCATTTAACATTGCAGCAGCCTGAAAAGTCATCCTAATGCGATGCATTTGTTGCATTTAACATTTGAGAGGTTTTGCAAAATTATTGCAATTAATTTAATGCATATAACATCCATTGGGGGTCGCTAGATGACTTTAATGCAAGGCCATCACTGCATTTAACATTGCAGTAGCCTGCAAAGTTATCCTAATACGATGCATTAGTCACGTTTAACATTTGAGAGGTTTTGCAGGATTATTATTATTGCATTTCACATCGCAGGGTGTTGCAATATTTCTTTAATGCAAGGCGATCACTGCATTTAACATTGCAGCAGCCTGAAAAGTCATCCTAATGCGATGTATTTGTTGCATTTAACATTTGAGAGGTTTTGCAAAATTATTGCAATTAATTTAATGCATTTAACACCCATTGTGGGTCGCTAGATGACTTTAATGCAAGGCCATCACTGCATTTAACATTGCAGCAGCCTGCAAAGTTATCCTAATACGATGCATTAGTCCCGTTTAACATTTGAGAGGTTTTGCAGGATTATTATTGCATTTCACATCGCAGGGTGTTGCAATATTTCTTTAATGCAAGGCGATCACTGCATTTAACATTGCAGCAGCCTGAAAAGTCATCCTAATGCGATGCATTTGTTGCATTTAACATTTGAGAGGTTTTGCAAAATTATTGCAATTAATTTAATGCATATAACATCCATTGGGGGTCGCTAGATGACTTTAATGCAAGGCCATCACTGCATTTAACATTGCAGTAGCCTGCAAAGTTATCCTAATACGATGCATTAGTCACGTTTAACATTTGAGAGGTTTTGCAGGATTATTATTGCATTTCACATCGCAGGGTGTTGCAATATTTCTTTAATGCAAGGCGATCACTGCATTTAACATTGCAGCAGCCTGAAAAGTCATCCTAATGCGATGCCGGGGGTAGTAAATACAATAATAATACTATAGTAATAATAATTTATATTATTAATAATAAGAATAAATCAAAGATTGATTGATTGATCGATCGGTGGGTGGGTGGGTGGATGGATGTCAGGAATTTGAGAGATTTTGCATGATTATTACAATGATTTTAATGCGTTTAATACCCCAGAACAGCTGCAATTTTGCTTTAATGCAAGGCCTGCGCTGCATTTAACATTGCAGGAGCCTAATTGCATTTAACATTTGAGAGGATTTGCAAAATCTTTGATTTATTCTTATTATTAATAATATAAATTATTATTACTATAGTATTATTATTGTATTTACTACCCCCGGCATCGCATTAGGATGACTTTTCAGGCTGCTGCAATGTTAAATGCAGTGATCGCCTTGCATTAAAGAAATATTGCAACACCCTGCGATGTGAAATGCAATAATAATCCTGCAAAACCTCTCAAATGTTAAATGCGACTAATGCATCGTATTAGGATAACTTTGCAGGCTGCTGCAATGTTAAATGCAGTGATGGCCTTGCATTAAAGTCATCTAGCGACCCCCAGTGGGTGTTAAATGCAATAAAATTAATTGCAATCATTTTGTAAAACCTCTCAAATGTTAAATGCAACAAATGCATCGCATTAGGATGACTTTTCAGGCTGCTGCAATGTTACATGCAGCGCTGGCCTTGCATTAAAGCAATATTGCAACCCCCTGGGATGTTAAATGCAATAAAATTAATTGCAATCATTTTGCAAAACTTCTCAAATGTTAAATGCAATTAATGCAACGCATTAGAACAACTTTGCAGGCTCCTGCAATGTTAAATGCAGCGCAGGCCTTGCATTAAAGCAAAATTGCAGCTGTTCTAGGGTATTAAACGCATTAAAATCATTGTAATAATCATGCAAAATCTCTCAAATGTTCAATCCAACTAATGCATCGTACCATTAAAATCTTTATTGGTGTACGGTTCTTCCTGACATCCATCCACCCACCCACCAATCAATCAATCAATCAATCTTTGATTAATTCTTATTATTATTAATAATATAAATTATTATTACTATAGTATTATTATTGTATTTACTACCCCCGGCACGTAGCGGAACCTCCAGGGCAGGGTGGAGACTATCCGGCATGTGGAAGTGCTTCTGGGAAGTGTGTCTGATGTGTGTGGGTCTGTGTGTGTCTGTGTGTGTGTGGGTGTGTGTGTGGGTGTGTGTGTGTGGGTGTGTGTGTGGGTGTGTGGGTGTGTGTGTGGGTCTGTGTTTGGGTCTGTGTTTGGGTCTGTGTTTGAGTCTGTGTTTGGGTTTGTGTTTGGGTTTGTGATTGGGTCTGTGTTTGGGTTTGTGTTTGGGTCTGTGTTTGTGTTTGTGTTTGGGTCTCCCCCCCTCTCCCTCTCCCCCAGCTCTCTCCCCCCCTCTCTCTCTCCCCCAGCTCTATCTCTCCCCCCCTCTCTCTCTCTCCCCCAGCAATAAAAAACAGACGTCACCCTAATTGTGTGCGTGTGTGTGTGTGTGTGTGTGTGTGTGTGTGTGTGAGCTGACTGACTTACCCCAGTCTAGTAGACACTCCGACACTCCAGCAGTTGTGACCAAGCTTGCGATGGCCATCTTTTATCTGCCTGCCTGCCTGCCTGCCACCCGCGCCAACCTGAAGGGCCCAAACACTTGTCTTACACTCAGCCCATAACAGATATTGATTAACCCCGTACATACATACATACTTATACGGAACAGGGATAAAGAATAAACAGGTGTCGTGCGTGTGTGTGCGCGCGCGTTATAAACAAGTGCTGTCTGTGAAAAAATCTTTATTGGTGTACGGTTCCTCCTGACATCCATCCACCCACCCACCCACCGATCAATCAATCAATCTTTGATTTATTCTTATTATTAATAATATAAATTATTATTACTATAGTATTATTATTGTATTTACTACCCCCGGCATCGCATTAGGATGACTTTTCAGGCTGCTGCAATGTTAAATGCAGTGATCGCCTTGCATTAAAGAAATATTGCAACACCCTGCGATGTGAAATGCAATAATAATCCTGCAAAACCTCTCAAATGTTAAATGCGACTAATGCATCGTATTAGGATAACTTTGCAGGCTGCTGCAATGTTAAATGCAGTGATGGCCTTGCATTAAAGTCATCTAGCGACCCCCAGTGGGTGTTAAATGCAATAAAATTAATTGCAATCATTTTGTAAAACCTCTCAAATGTTAAATGCAACAAATGCATCGCATTAGGATGACTTTTCAGGCTGCTGCAATGTTACATGCAGCGCTGGCCTTGCATTAAAGCAATATTGCAACCCCCTGGGATGTTAAATGCAATAAAATTAATTGCAATCATTTTGCAAAACCTCTCAAATGTTAAATGCAATTAATGCAACGCATTAGAACAACTTTGCAGGCTCCTGCAATGTTAAATGCAGCGCATGCCTTGCATTAAAGCAAAATTGCAGCTGTTCTAGGGTATTAAATGCATTAAAATCATTGTAATAATCATGCAAAATCTCTCAAATGTTCAATCCAACTAATGCATCGTACCATTAAAATCTTTATTGGTGTACGGTTCTTCCTGACATCCATCCACCCACCCACCGATCAATCAATCAATCAATCTTTGATTAATTCTTATTATTATTAATAATATAAATTATTATTACTATAGTATTATTATTGTATTTACTACCCCCGGCACGTAGCGGAACCTCCAGGGCAGGGTGGAGACTATCCGGCATGTGGAAGTGCTTCTGGGAAGTGTGTCTGATGTGTGTGGGTCTGTGTGTGTCTGTGTGTGTGTGGGTGTGTGTGTGGGTGTGTGTGTGTGGGTGTGTGTGTGGGTGTGTGGGTGTGTGTGTGGGTCTGTGTTTGGGTCTGTGTTTGGGTCTGTGTTTGAGTCTGTGTTTGGGTTTGTGTTTGGGTTTGTGATTGGGTCTGTGTTTGGGTTTGTGTTTGGGTCTGTGTTTGTGTTTGTGTTTGGGTCTCCCCCCCTCTCCCTCTCCCCCAGCTCTCTCCCCCCCTCTCTCTCTCCCCCAGCTCTATCTCTCCCCCCCTCTCTCTCTCTCCCCCAGCAATAAAAAACAGACGTCACCCTAATTGTGTGCGTGTGTGTGTGTGTGTGTGTGTGTGTGTGTGTGTGAGCTGACTGACTTACCCCAGTCTAGTAGACACTCCGACACTCCAGCAGTTGTGACCAAGCTTGCGATGGCCATCTTTTATCTGCCTGCCTGCCTGCCTGCCACCCGCGCCAACCTGAAGGGCCCAAACACTTGTCTTACACTCAGCCCATAACAGATATTGATTAACCCCGTACATACATACATACTTATACGGAACAGGGATAAAGAATAAACAGGTGTCGTGCGTGTGTGTGCGCGCGCGTTATAAACAAGTGCTGTCTGTGAAAAAATCTTTATTGGTGTACGGTTCCTCCTGACATCCATCCACCCACCCACCCACCGATCGATCAATCAATCAATCTTTGATTTATTCTTATTATTATTAATAATATAAATTATTATTACTATAGTATTATTATTGTATTTACTACCCCCGGCATCGCATTAGGATGACTTTTCAGGCTGCTGCAATGTTAAATGCAGTGATCGCCTTGCATTAAAGAAATATTGCAACACCCTGCGATGTGAAATGCAATAATAATCCTGCAAAACCTCTCAAATGTTAAATGCGACTAATGCATCGTATTAGGATAACTTTGCAGGCTGCTGCAATGTTAAATGCAGTGATGGCCTTGCATTAAAGTCATCTAGCGACCCCCAGTGGGTGTTAAATGCAATAAAATTAATTGCAATCATTTTGTAAAACCTCTCAAATGTTAAATGCAACAAATGCATCGCATTAGGATGACTTTTCAGGCTGCTGCAATGTTACATGCAGCGCTGGCCTTGCATTAAAGCAATATTGCAACCCCCTGGGATGTTAAATGCAATAAAATTAATTGCAATCATTTTGCAAAACCTCTCAAATGTTAAATGCAATTAATGCAACGCATTAGAACAACTTTGCAGGCTCCTGCAATGTTAAATGCAGCGCAGGCCTTGCATTAAAGCAAAATTGCAGCTGTTCTAGGGTATTAAATGCATTAAAATCATTGTAATAATCATGCAAAATCTCTCAAATGTTCAATCCAACTAATGCATCGTACCATTAAAATCTTTATTGGTGTACGGTTCTTCCTGACATCCATCCACCCACCCACCGATCAATCAATCAATCAATCTTTGATTAATTCTTATTATTATTAATAATATAAATTATTATTACTATAGTATTATTATTGTATTTACTACCCCCGGCACGTAGCGGAACCTCCAGGGCAGGGTGGAGACTATCCGGCATGTGGAAGTGCTTCTGGGAAGTGTGTCTGATGTGTGTGGGTCTGTGTGTGTCTGTGTGTGTGTGGGTGTGTGTGTGGGTGTGTGTGTGTGGGTGTGTGTGTGGGTGTGTGGGTGTGTGTGTGGGTCTGTGTTTGGGTCTGTGTTTGGGTCTGTGTTTGAGTCTGTGTTTGGGTTTGTGTTTGGGTTTGTGATTGGGTCTGTGTTTGGGTTTGTGTTTGGGTCTGTGTTTGTGTTTGTGTTTGGGTCTCCCCCCCTCTCCCTCTCCCCCAGCTCTCTCCCCCCCTCTCTCTCTCCCCCAGCTCTATCTCTCCCCCCCTCTCTCTCTCTCCCCCAGCAATAAAAAACAGACGTCACCCTAATTGTGTGCGTGTGTGTGTGTGTGTGTGTGTGTGTGAGCTGACTGACTTACCCCAGTCTAGTAGACACTCCGACACTCCAGCAGTTGTGACCAAGCTTGCGATGGCCATCTTTTATCTGCCTGCCTGCCTGCCTGCCACCCGCGCCAACCTGAAGGGCCCAAACACTTGTCTTACACTCAGCCCATAACAGATATTGATTAACCCCGTACATACATACATACTTATACGGAACAGGGATAAAGAATAAACAGGTGTCGTGCGTGTGTGTGCGCGCGCGTTATAAACAAGTGCTGTCTGTGAAAAAATCTTTATTGGTGTACGGTTCCTCCTGACATCCATCCACCCACCCACCCACCGATCGATCAATCAATCAATCTTTGATTTATTCTTATTATTATTAATAATATAAATTATTATTACTATAGTATTATTATTGTATTTACTACCCCCGGCATCGCATTAGGATGACTTTTCAGGCTGCTGCAATGTTAAATGCAGTGATCGCCTTGCATTAAAGAAATATTGCAACACCCTGCGATGTGAAATGCAATAATAATCCTGCAAAACCTCTCAAATGTTAAATGCGACTAATGCATCGTATTAGGATAACTTTGCAGGCTGCTGCAATGTTAAATGCAGTGATGGCCTTGCATTAAAGTCATCTAGCGACCCCCAGTGGGTGTTAAATGCAATAAAATTAATTGCAATCATTTTGTAAAACCTCTCAAATGTTAAATGCAACAAATGCATCGCATTAGGATGACTTTTCAGGCTGCTGCAATGTTACATGCAGCGCTGGCCTTGCATTAAAGCAATATTGCAACCCCCTGGGATGTTAAATGCAATAAAATTAATTGCAATCATTTTGCAAAACCTCTCAAATGTTAAATGCAATTAATGCAACGCATTAGAACAACTTTGCAGGCTCCTGCAATGTTAAATGCAGCGCAGGCCTTGCATTAAAGCAAAATTGCAGCTGTTCTAGGGTATTAAATGCATTAAAATCATTGTAATAATCATGCAAAATCTCTCAAATGTTCAATCCAACTAATGCATCGTACCATTAAAATCTTTATTGGTGTACGGTTCTTCCTGACATCCATCCACCCACCCACCGATCAATCAATCAATCAATCTTTGATTAATTCTTATTATTATTAATAATATAAATTATTATTACTATAGTATTATTATTGTATTTACTACCCCCGGCACGTAGCGGAACCTCCAGGGCAGGGTGGAGACTATCCGGCATGTGGAAGTGCTTCTGGGAAGTGTGTCTGATGTGTGTGGGTCTGTGTGTGTCTGTGTGTGTGTGGGTGTGTGTGTGGGTGTGTGTGTGTGGGTGTGTGTGTGGGTGTGTGGGTGTGTGTGTGGGTCTGTGTTTGGGTCTGTGTTTGGGTCTGTGTTTGAGTCTGTGTTTGGGTTTGTGTTTGGGTTTGTGATTGGGTCTGTGTTTGGGTTTGTGTTTGGGTCTGTGTTTGTGTTTGTGTTTGGGTCTCCCCCCCTCTCCCTCTCCCCCAGCTCTCTCCCCCCCTCTCTCTCTCCCCCAGCTCTATCTCTCCCCCCCTCTCTCTCTCTCCCCCAGCAATAAAAAACAGACGTCACCCTAATTGTGTGCGTGTGTGTGTGTGTGTGTGTGTGTGTGAGCTGACTGACTTACCCCAGTCTAGTAGACACTCCGACACTCCAGCAGTTGTGACCAAGCTTGCGATGGCCATCTTTTATCTGCCTGCCTGCCTGCCTGCCACCCGCGCCAACCTGAAGGGCCCAAACACTTGTCTTACACTCAGCCCATAACAGATATTGATTAACCCCGTACATACATACATACTTATACGGAACAGGGATAAAGAATAAACAGGTGTCGTGCGTGTGTGTGCGCGCGCGTTATAAACAAGTGCTGTCTGTGAAAAAATCTTTATTGGTGTACGGTTCCTCCTGACATCCATCCACCCACCCACCCACCGATCGATCAATCAATCAATCTTTGATTTATTCTTATTATTATTAATAATATAAATTATTATTACTATAGTATTATTATTGTATTTACTACCCCCGGCATCGCATTAGGATGACTTTTCAGGCTGCTGCAATGTTAAATGCAGTGATCGCCTTGCATTAAAGAAATATTGCAACACCCTGCGATGTGAAATGCAATAATAATCCTGCAAAACCTCTCAAATGTTAAATGCGACTAATGCATCGTATTAGGATAACTTTGCAGGCTGCTGCAATGTTAAATGCAGTGATGGCCTTGCATTAAAGTCATCTAGCGACCCCCAGTGGGTGTTAAATGCAATAAAATTAATTGCAATCATTTTGTAAAACCTCTCAAATGTTAAATGCAACAAATGCATCACATTAGGATGACTTTTCAGGCTGCTGCAATGTTACATGCAGCGCTGGCCTTGCATTAAAGCAATATTGCAACCCCCTGGGATGTTAAATGCAATAAAATTAATTGCAATCATTTTGCAAAACCTCTCAAATGTTAAATGCAATTAATGCAACGCATTAGAACAACTTTGCAGGCTCCTGCAATGTTAAATGCAGCGCAGGCCTTGCATTAAAGCAAAATTGCAGCTGTTCTAGGGTATTAAACGCATTAAAATCATTGTAATAATCATGCAAAATCTCTCAAATGTTCAATCCAACTAATGCATCGTACCATTAAAATCTTTATTGGTGTACGGTTCTTCCTGACATCCATCCACCCACCCACCGATCAATCAATCAATCAATCTTTGATTAATTCTTATTATTATTAATAATATAAATTATTATTACTATAGTATTATTATTGTATTTACTACCCCCGGCACGTAGCGGAACCTCCAGGGCAGGGTGGAGACTATCCGGCATGTGGAAGTGCTTCTGGGAAGTGTGTCTGATGTGTGTGGGTCTGTGTGTGTCTGTGTGTGTGTGGGTGTGTGTGTGGGTGTGTGTGTGTGGGTGTGTGTGTGGGTGTGTGGGTGTGTGTGTGGGTCTGTGTTTGGGTCTGTGTTTGGGTCTGTGTTTGAGTCTGTGTTTGGGTTTGTGTTTGGGTTTGTGATTGGGTCTGTGTTTGGGTTTGTGTTTGGGTCTGTGTTTGTGTTTGTGTTTGGGTCTCCCCCCCTCTCCCTCTCCCCCAGCTCTCTCCCCCCCCTCTCTCTCCCCCAGCTCTATCTCTCCCCCCCCTCTCTCTCTCTCCCCCAGCAATAAAAAACAGACGTCACCCTAATTGTGTGCGTGTGTGTGTGTGTGTGTGTGTGTGTGTGAGCTGACTGACTTACCCCAGTCTAGTAGACACTCCGACACTCCAGCAGTTGTGACCAAGCTTGCGATGGCCATCTTTTATCTGCCTGCCTGCCTGCCTGCCACCCGCGCCAACCTGAAGGGCCCAAACACTTGTCTTACACTCAGCCCATAACAGATATTGATTAACCCCGTACATACATACATACTTATACGGAACAGGGATAAAGAATAAACAGGTGTCGTGCGTGTGTGTGCGCGCGCGTTATAAACAAGTGCTGTCTGTGAAAAAATCTTTATTGGTGTACGGTTCCTCCTGACATCCATCCACCCACCCACCCACCGATCGATCAATCAATCAATCTTTGATTTATTCTTATTATTATTAATAATATAAATTATTATTACTATAGTATTATTATTGTATTTACTACCCCCGGCATCGCATTAGGATGACTTTTCAGGCTGCTGCAATGTTAAATGCAGTGATCGCCTTGCATTAAAGAAATATTGCAACACCCTGCGATGTGAAATGCAATAATAATCCTGCAAAACCTCTCAAATGTTAAATGCGACTAATGCATCGTATTAGGATAACTTTGCAGGCTGCTGCAATGTTAAATGCAGTGATGGCCTTGCATTAAAGTCATCTAGCGACCCCCAGTGGGTGTTAAATGCAATAAAATTAATTGCAATCATTTTGTAAAACCTCTCAAATGTTAAATGCAACAAATGCATCGCATTAGGATGACTTTTCAGGCTGCTGCAATGTTACATGCAGCGCTGGCCTTGCATTAAAGCAATATTGCAACCCCCTGGGATGTTAAATGCAATAAAATTAATTGCAATCATTTTGCAAAACCTCTCAAATGTTAAATGCAATTAATGCAACGCATTAGAACAACTTTGCAGACTCCTGCAATGTTAAATGCAGCGCAGGCCTTGCATTAAAGCAAAATTGCAGCTGTTCTAG
The DNA here is from genome assembly GCF_053455715.1 of Rhinoraja longicauda. Taxonomy (NCBI): domain Eukaryota; kingdom Metazoa; phylum Chordata; class Chondrichthyes; order Rajiformes; family Arhynchobatidae; genus Rhinoraja; species Rhinoraja longicauda. The sequence goes on along the minus strand of NW_027601521.1, from coordinate 106,073 downwards.
GGTATTAAACGCATTAAAATCATTGTAATAATCATGCAAAATCTCTCAAATGTTCAATCCAACTAATGCATCGTACCATTAAAATCTTTATTGGTGTACGGTTCTTCCTGACATCCATCCACCCACCCACCGATCAATCAATCAATCAATCTTTGATTAATTCTTATTATTATTAATAATATAAATTATTATTACTATAGTATTATTATTGTATTTACTACCCCCGGCACGTAGCGGAACCTCCAGGGCAGGGTGGAGACTATCCGGCATGTGGAAGTGCTTCTGGGAAGTGTGTCTGATGTGTGTGGGTCTGTGTGTGTCTGTGTGTGTGTGGGTGTGTGTGTGGGTGTGTGTGTGTGGGTGTGTGTGTGGGTGTGTGGGTGTGTGTGTGGGTCTGTGTTTGGGTCTGTGTTTGGGTCTGTGTTTGAGTCTGTGTTTGGGTTTGTGTTTGGGTTTGTGATTGGGTCTGTGTTTGGGTTTGTGTTTGGGTCTGTGTTTGTGTTTGTGTTTGGGTCTCCCCCCCTCTCCCTCTCCCCCAGCTCTCTCCCCCCCTCTCTCTCTCCCCCAGCTCTATCTCTCCCCCCCTCTCTCTCTCTCCCCCAGCAATAAAAAACAGACGTCACCCTAATTGTGTGCGTGTGTGTGTGTGTGTGTGTGTGTGTGAGCTGACTGACTTACCCCAGTCTAGTAGACACTCCGACACTCCAGCAGTTGTGACCAAGCTTGCGATGGCCATCTTTTATCTGCCTGCCTGCCACCCGCGCCAACCTGAAGGGCCCAAACACTTGTCTTACACTCAGCCCATAACAGATATTGATTAACCCCGTACATACATACATACTTATACGGAACAGGGATAAAGAATAAACAGGTGTCGTGCGTGTGTGTGCGCGCGCGTTATAAACAAGTGCTGTCTGTGAAAAAATCTTTATTGGTGTACGGTTCCTCCTGACATCCATCCACCCACCCACCCACCGATCGATCAATCAATCAATCTTTGATTTATTCTTATTATTATTAATAATATAAATTATTATTACTATAGTATTATTATTGTATTTACTACCCCCGGCATCGCATTAGGATGACTTTTCAGGCTGCTGCAATGTTAAATGCAGTGATCGCCTTGCATTAAAGAAATATTGCAACACCCTGCGATGTGAAATGCAATAATAATCCTGCAAAACCTCTCAAATGTTAAATGCGACTAATGCATCGTATTAGGATAACTTTGCAGGCTGCTGCAATGTTAAATGCAGTGATGGCCTTGCATTAAAGTCATCTAGCGACCCCCAGTGGGTGTTAAATGCAATAAAATTAATTGCAATCATTTTGTAAAACCTCTCAAATGTTAAATGCAACAAATGCATCGCATTAGGATGACTTTTCAGGCTGCTGCAATGTTACATGCAGCGCTGGCCTTGCATTAAAGCAATATTGCAACCCCCTGGGATGTTAAATGCAATAAAATTAATTGCAATCATTTTGCAAAACCTCTCAAATGTTAAATGCAATTAATGCAACGCATTAGAACAACTTTGCAGGCTCCTGCAATGTTAAATGCAGCGCAGGCCTTGCATTAAAGCAAAATTGCAGCTGTTCTAGGGTATTAAACGCATTAAAATCATTGTAATAATCATGCAAAATCTCTCAAATGTTCAATCCAACTAATGCATCGTACCATTAAAATCTTTATTGGTGTACGGTTCTTCCTGACATCCATCCACCCACCCACCGATCAATCAATCAATCAATCTTTGATTAATTCTTATTATTATTAATAATATAAATTATTATTACTATAGTATTATTATTGTATTTACTACCCCCGGCACGTAGCGGAACCTCCAGGGCAGGGTGGAGACTATCCGGCATGTGGAAGTGCTTCTGGGAAGTGTGTCTGATGTGTGTGGGTCTGTGTGTGTCTGTGTGTGTGTGGGTGTGTGTGTGTGGGTGTGTGTGTGTGGGTGTGTGTGTGGGTGTGTGGGTGTGTGTGTGGGTCTGTGTTTGGGTCTGTGTTTGGGTCTGTGTTTGAGTCTGTGTTTGGGTTTGTGTTTGGGTTTGTGATTGGGTCTGTGTTTGGGTTTGTGTTTGGGTCTGTGTTTGTGTTTGTGTTTGGGTCTCCCCCCCTCTCCCTCTCCCCCAGCTCTCTCCCCCCTCTCTCTCTCCCCCAGCTCTATCTCTCCCCCCCTCTCTCTCTCTCCCCCAGCAATAAAAAACAGACGTCACCCTAATTGTGTGCGTGTGTGTGTGTGTGTGTGTGTGTGTGAGCTGACTGACTTACCCCAGTCTAGTAGACACTCCGACACTCCAGCAGTTGTGACCAAGCTTGCGATGGCCATCTTTTATCTGCCTGCCTGCCTGCCTGCCACCCGCGCCAACCTGAAGGGCCCAAACACTTGTCTTACACTCAGCCCATAACAGATATTGATTAACCCCGTACATACATACATACTTATACGGAACAGGGATAAAGAATAAACAGGTGTCGTGCGTGTGTGTGCGCGCGCGTTATAAACAAGTGCTGTCTGTGAAAAAATCTTTATTGGTGTACGGTTCCTCCTGACATCCATCCACCCACCCACCCACCGATCGATCAATCAATCAATCTTTGATTTATTCTTATTATTATTAATAATATAAATTATTATTACTATAGTATTATTATTGTATTTACTACCCCCGGCATCGCATTAGGATGACTTTTCAGGCTGCTGCAATGTTAAATGCAGTGATCGCCTTGCATTAAAGAAATATTGCAACACCCTGCGATGTGAAATGCAATAATAATCCTGCAAAACCTCTCAAATGTTAAATGCGACTAATGCATCGTATTAGGATAACTTTGCAGGCTGCTGCAATGTTAAATGCAGTGATGGCCTTGCATTAAAGTCATCTAGCGACCCCCAGTGGGTGTTAAATGCAATAAAATTAATTGCAATCATTTTGTAAAACCTCTCAAATGTTAAATGCAACAAATGCATCGCATTAGGATGACTTTTCAGGCTGCTGCAATGTTACATGCAGCGCTGGCCTTGCATTAAAGCAATATTGCAACCCCCTGGGATGTTAAATGCAATAAAATTAATTGCAATCATTTTGCAAAACCTCTCAAATGTTAAATGCAATTAATGCAACGCATTAGAACAACTTTGCAGACTCCTGCAATGTTAAATGCAGCGCAGGCCTTGCATTAAAGCAAAATTGCAGCTGTTCTAGGGTATTAAACGCATTAAAATCATTGTAATAATCATGCAAAATCTCTCAAATGTTCAATCCAACTAATGCATCGTACCATTAAAATCTTTATTGGTGTACGGTTCTTCCTGACATCCATCCACCCACCCACCGATCAATCAATCAATCAATCTTTGATTAATTCTTATTATTATTAATAATATAAATTATTATTACTATAGTATTATTATTGTATTTACTACCCCCGGCACGTAGCGGAACCTCCAGGGCAGGGTGGAGACTATCCGGCATGTGGAAGTGCTTCTGGGAAGTGTGTCTGATGTGTGTGGGTCTGTGTGTGTCTGTGTGTGTGTGGGTGTGTGTGTGGGTGTGTGTGTGTGGGTGTGTGTGTGGGTGTGTGGGTGTGTGTGTGGGTCTGTGTTTGGGTCTGTGTTTGGGTCTGTGTTTGAGTCTGTGTTTGGGTTTGTGTTTGGGTTTGTGATTGGGTCTGTGTTTGGGTTTGTGTTTGGGTCTGTGTTTGTGTTTGTGTTTGGGTCTCCCCCCCTCTCCCTCTCCCCCAGCTCTCTCCCCCCCTCTCTCTCTCCCCCAGCTCTATCTCTCCCCCCCTCTCTCTCTCTCCCCCAGCAATAAAAAACAGACGTCACCCTAATTGTGTGCGTGTGTGTGTGTGTGTGTGTGTGTGTGAGCTGACTGACTTACCCCAGTCTAGTAGACACTCCGACACTCCAGCAGTTGTGACCAAGCTTGCGATGGCCATCTTTTATCTGCCTGCCTGCCTGCCTGCCACCCGCGCCAACCTGAAGGGCCCAAACACTTGTCTTACACTCAGCCCATAACAGATATTGATTAACCCCGTACATACATACATACTTATACGGAACAGGGATAAAGAATAAACAGGTGTCGTGCGTGTGTGTGCGCGCGCGTTATAAACAAGTGCTGTCTGTGAAAAAATCTTTATTGGTGTACGGTTCCTCCTGACATCCATCCACCCACCCACCCACCGATCGATCAATCAATCAATCTTTGATTTATTCTTATTATTATTAATAATATAAATTATTATTACTATAGTATTATTATTGTATTTACTACCCCCGGCATCGCATTAGGATGACTTTTCAGGCTGCTGCAATGTTAAATGCAGTGATCGCCTTGCATTAAAGAAATATTGCAACACCCTGCGATGTGAAATGCAATAATAATCCTGCAAAACCTCTCAAATGTTAAATGCGACTAATGCATCGTATTAGGATAACTTTGCAGGCTGCTGCAATGTTAAATGCAGTGATGGCCTTGCATTAAAGTCATCTAGCGACCCCCAGTGGGTGTTAAATGCAATAAAATTAATTGCAATCATTTTGTAAAACCTCTCAAATGTTAAATGCAACAAATGCATCGCATTAGGATGACTTTTCAGGCTGCTGCAATGTTACATGCAGCGCTGGCCTTGCATTAAAGCAATATTGCAACCCCCTGGGATGTTAAATGCAATAAAATTAATTGCAATCATTTTGCAAAACCTCTCAAATGTTAAATGCAATTAATGCAACGCATTAGAACAACTTTGCAGGCTCCTGCAATGTTAAATGCAGCGCAGGCCTTGCATTAAAGCAAAATTGCAGCTGTTCTAGGGTATTAAACGCATTAAAATCATTGTAATAATCATGCAAAATCTCTCAAATGTTCAATCCAACTAATGCATCGTACCATTAAAATCTTTATTGGTGTACGGTTCTTCCTGACATCCATCCACCCACCCACCGATCAATCAATCAATCAATCTTTGATTAATTCTTATTATTATTAATAATATAAATTATTATTACTATAGTATTATTATTGTATTTACTACCCCCGGCACGTAGCGGAACCTCCAGGGCAGGGTGGAGACTATCCGGCATGTGGAAGTGCTTCTGGGAAGTGTGTCTGATGTGTGTGGGTCTGTGTGTGTCTGTGTGTGTGTGGGTGTGTGTGTGGGTGTGTGTGTGTGGGTGTGTGTGTGGGTGTGTGGGTGTGTGTGTGGGTCTGTGTTTGGGTCTGTGTTTGGGTCTGTGTTTGAGTCTGTGTTTGGGTTTGTGTTTGGGTTTGTGATTGGGTCTGTGTTTGGGTTTGTGTTTGGGTCTGTGTTTGTGTTTGTGTTTGGGTCTCCCCCCCTCTCCCTCTCCCCCAGCTCTCTCCCCCCCCTCTCTCTCCCCCAGCTCTATCTCTCCCCCCCCTCTCTCTCTCTCCCCCAGCAATAAAAAACAGACGTCACCCTAATTGTGTGCGTGTGTGTGTGTGTGTGTGTGAGCTGACTGACTTACCCCAGTCTAGTAGACACTCCGACACTCCAGCAGTTGTGACCAAGCTTGCGATGGCCATCTTTTATCTGCCTGCCTGCCTGCCTGCCACCCGCGCCAACCTGAAGGGCCCAAACACTTGTCTTACACTCAGCCCATAACAGATATTGATTAACCCCGTACATACATACATACTTATACGGAACAGGTATAAAGAATAAACAGGTGTCGTGCGTGTGTGTGCGCGCGCGTTATAAACAAGTGCTGTCTGTGAAAAAATCTTTATTGGTGTACGGTTCCTCCTGACATCCATCCACCCACCCACCCACCGATCGATCAATCAATCAATCTTTGATTTATTCTTATTATTATTAATAATATAAATTATTATTACTATAGTATTATTATTGTATTTACTACCCCCGGCATCGCATTAGGATGACTTTTCAGGCTGCTGCAATGTTAAATGCAGTGATCGCCTTGCATTAAAGAAATATTGCAACACCCTGCGATGTGAAATGCAATAATAATCCTGCAAAACCTCTCAAATGTTAAATGCGACTAATGCATCGTATTAGGATAACTTTGCAGGCTGCTGCAATGTTAAATGCAGTGATGGCCTTGCATTAAAGTCATCTAGCGACCCCCAGTGGGTGTTAAATGCAATAAAATTAATTGCAATCATTTTGTAAAACCTCTCAAATGTTAAATGCAACAAATGCATCGCATTAGGATGACTTTTCAGGCTGCTGCAATGTTACATGCAGCGCTGGCCTTGCATTAAAGCAATATTGCAACCCCCTGGGATGTTAAATGCAATAAAATTAATTGCAATCATTTTGCAAAACCTCTCAAATGTTAAATGCAATTAATGCAACGCATTAGAACAACTTTGCAGACTCCTGCAATGTTAAATGCAGCGCAGGCCTTGCATTAAAGCAAAATTGCAGCTGTTCTAGGGTATTAAACGCATTAAAATCATTGTAATAATCATGCAAAATCTCTCAAATGTTCAATCCAACTAATGCATCGTACCATTAAAATCTTTATTGGTGTACGGTTCTTCCTGACATCCATCCACCCACCCACCGATCAATCAATCAATCAATCTTTGATTAATTCTTATTATTATTAATAATATAAATTATTATTACTATAGTATTATTATTGTATTTACTACCCCCGGCACGTAGCGGAACCTCCAGGGCAGGGTGGAGACTATCCGGCATGTGGAAGTGCTTCTGGGAAGTGTGTCTGATGTGTGTGGGTCTGTGTGTGTCTGTGTGTGTGTGGGTGTGTGTGTGGGTGTGTGTGTGTGGGTGTGTGTGTGGGTGTGTGGGTGTGTGTGTGGGTCTGTGTTTGGGTCTGTGTTTGGGTCTGTGTTTGAGTCTGTGTTTGGGTTTGTGTTTGGGTTTGTGATTGGGTCTGTGTTTGGGTTTGTGTTTGGGTCTGTGTTTGTGTTTGTGTTTGGGTCTCCCCCCCTCTCCCTCTCCCCCAGCTCTCTCCCCCCCCTCTCTCTCCCCCAGCTCTATCTCTCCCCCCCCTCTCTCTCTCTCCCCCAGCAATAAAAAACAGACGTCACCCTAATTGTGTGCGTGTGTGTGTGTGTGTGTGTGAGCTGACTGACTTACCCCAGTCTAGTAGACACTCCGACACTCCAGCAGTTGTGACCAAGCTTGCGATGGCCATCTTTTATCTGCCTGCCTGCCTGCCTGCCACCCGCGCCAACCTGAAGGGCCCAAACACTTGTCTTACACTCAGCCCATAACAGATATTGATTAACCCCGTACATACATACATACTTATACGGAACAGGTATAAAGAATAAACAGGTGTCGTGCGTGTGTGTGCGCGCGCGTTATAAACAAGTGCTGTCTGTGAAAAAATCTTTATTGGTGTACGGTTCCTCCTGACATCCATCCACCCACCCACCCACCGATCGATCAATCAATCAATCTTTGATTTATTCTTATTATTATTAATAATATAAATTATTATTACTATAGTATTATTATTGTATTTACTACCCCCGGCATCGCATTAGGATGACTTTTCAGGCTGCTGCAATGTTAAATGCAGTGATCGCCTTGCATTAAAGAAATATTGCAACACCCTGCGATGTGAAATGCAATAATAATCCTGCAAAACCTCTCAAATGTTAAATGCGACTAATGCATCGTATTAGGATAACTTTGCAGGCTGCTGCAATGTTAAATGCAGTGATGGCCTTGCATTAAAGTCATCTAGCGACCCCCAGTGGGTGTTAAATGCAATAAAATTAATTGCAATCATTTTGTAAAACCTCTCAAATGTTAAATGCAACAAATGCATCGCATTAGGATGACTTTTCAGGCTGCTGCAATGTTACATGCAGCGCTGGCCTTGCATTAAAGCAATATTGCAACCCCCTGGGATGTTAAATGCAATAAAATTAATTGCAATCATTTTGCAAAACCTCTCAAATGTTAAATGCAATTAATGCAACGCATTAGAACAACTTTGCAGACTCCTGCAATGTTAAATGCAGCGCAGGCCTTGCATTAAAGCAAAATTGCAGCTGTTCTAGGGTATTAAACGCATTAAAATCATTGTAATAATCATGCAAAATCTCTCAAATGTTCAATCCAACTAATGCATCGTACCATTAAAATCTTTATTGGTGTACGGTTCTTCCTGACATCCATCCACCCACCCACCGATCAATCAATCAATCAATCTTTGATTAATTCTTATTATTATTAATAATATAAATTATTATTACTATAGTATTATTATTGTATTTACTACCCCCGGCACGTAGCGGAACCTCCAGGGCAGGGTGGAGACTATCCGGCATGTGGAAGTGCTTCTGGGAAGTGTGTCTGATGTGTGTGGGTCTGTGTGTGTCTGTGTGTGTGTGGGTGTGTGTGTGGGTGTGTGTGTGTGGGTGTGTGTGTGGGTGTGTGGGTGTGTGTGTGGGTCTGTGTTTGGGTCTGTGTTTGGGTCTGTGTTTGAGTCTGTGTTTGGGTTTGTGTTTGGGTTTGTGATTGGGTCTGTGTTTGGGTTTGTGTTTGGGTCTGTGTTTGTGTTTGTGTTTGGGTCTCCCCCCCTCTCCCTCTCCCCCAGCTCTCTCCCCCCCTCTCTCTCTCCCCCAGCTCTATCTCTCCCCCCCTCTCTCTCTCTCCCCCAGCAATAAAAAACAGACGTCACCCTAATTGTGTGCGTGTGTGTGTGTGTGTGTGTGTGTGTGAGCTGACTGACTTACCCCAGTCTAGTAGACACTCCGACACTCCAGCAGTTGTGACCAAGCTTGCGATGGCCATCTTTTATCTGCCTGCCTGCCACCCGCGCCAACCTGAAGGGCCCAAACACTTGTCTTACACTCAGCCCATAACAGATATTGATTAACCCCGTACATACATACATACTTATACGGAACAGGGATAAAGAATAAACAGGTGTCGTGCGTGTGTGTGCGCGCGCGTTATAAACAAGTGCTGTCTGTGAAAAAATCTTTATTGGTGTACGGTTCCTCCTGACATCCATCCACCCACCCACCCACCGATCGATCAATCAATCAATCTTTGATTTATTCTTATTATTATTAATAATATAAATTATTATTACTATAGTATTATTATTGTATTTACTACCCCCGGCATCGCATTAGGATGACTTTTCAGGCTGCTGCAATGTTAAATGCAGTGATCGCCTTGCATTAAAGAAATATTGCAACACCCTGCGATGTGAAATGCAATAATAATCCTGCAAAACCTCTCAAATGTTAAATGCGACTAATGCATCGTATTAGGATAACTTTGCAGGCTGCTGCAATGTTAAATGCAGTGATGGCCTTGCATTAAAGTCATCTAGCGACCCCCAGTGGGTGTTAAATGCAATAAAATTAATTGCAATCATTTTGTAAAACCTCTCAAATGTTAAATGCAACAAATGCATCGCATTAGGATGACTTTTCAGGCTGCTGCAATGTTACATGCAGCGCTGGCCTTGCATTAAAGCAATATTGCAACCCCCTGGGATGTTAAATGCAATAAAATTAATTGCAATCATTTTGCAAAACCTCTCAAATGTTAAATGCAATTAATGCAACGCATTAGAACAACTTTGCAGACTCCTGCAATGTTAAATGCAGCGCAGGCCTTGCATTAAAGCAAAATTGCAGCTGTTCTAGGGTATTAAACGCATTAAAATCATTGTAATAATCATGCAAAATCTCTCAAATGTTCAATCCAACTAATGCATCGTACCATTAAAATCTTTATTGGTGTACGGTTCTTCCTGACATCCATCCACCCACCCACCGATCAATCAATCAATCAATCTTTGATTAATTCTTATTATTATTAATAATATAAATTATTATTACTATAGTATTATTATTGTATTTACTACCCCCGGCACGTAGCGGAACCTCCAGGGCAGGGTGGAGACTATCCGGCATGTGGAAGTGCTTCTGGGAAGTGTGTCTGATGTGTGTGGGTCTGTGTGTGTCTGTGTGTGTGTGGGTGTGTGTGTGGGTGTGTGTGTGTGGGTGTGTGTGTGGGTGTGTGGGTGTGTGTGTGGGTCTGTGTTTGGGTCTGTGTTTGGGTCTGTGTTTGAGTCTGTGTTTGGGTTTGTGTTTGGGTTTGTGATTGGGTCTGTGTTTGGGTTTGTGTTTGGGTCTGTGTTTGTGTTTGTGTTTGGGTCTCCCCCCCTCTCCCTCTCCCCCAGCTCTCTCCCCCCCCTCTCTCTCCCCCAGCTCTATCTCTCCCCCCCCTCTCTCTCTCTCCCCCAGCAATAAAAAACAGACGTCACCCTAATTGTGTGCGTGTGTGTGTGTGTGTGTGTGTGTGTGTGAGCTGACTGACTTACCCCAGTCTAGTAGACACTCCGACACTCCAGCAGTTGTGACCAAGCTTGCGATGGCCATCTTTTATCTGCCTGCCTGCCACCCGCGCCAACCTGAAGGGCCCAAACACTTGTCTTACACTCAGCCCATAACAGATATTGATTAACCCCGTACATACATACATACTTATACGGAACAGGGATAAAGAATAAACAGGTGTCGTGCGTGTGTGTGCGCGCGCGTTATAAACAAGTGCTGTCTGTGAAAAAATCTTTATTGGTGTACGGTTCCTCCTGACATCCATCCACCCACCCACCCACCGATCGATCAATCAATCAATCTTTGATTTATTCTTATTATTATTAATAATATAAATTATTATTACTATAGTATTATTATTGTATTTACTACCCCCGGCATCGCATTAGGATGACTTTTCAGGCTGCTGCAATGTTAAATGCAGTGATCGCCTTGCATTAAAGAAATATTGCAACACCCTGCGATGTGAAATGCAATAATAATCCTGCAAAACCTCTCAAATGTTAAATGCGACTAATGCATCGTATTAGGATAACTTTGCAGGCTGCTGCAATGTTAAATGCAGTGATGGCCTTGCATTAAAGTCATCTAGCGACCCCCAGTGGGTGTTAAATGCAATAAAATTAATTGCAATCATTTTGTAAAACCTCTCAAATGTTAAATGCAACAAATGCATCGCATTAGGATGACTTTTCAGGCTGCTGCAATGTTACATGCAGCGCTGGCCTTGCATTAAAGCAATATTGCAACCCCCTGGGATGTTAAATGCAATAAAATTAATTGCAATCATTTTGCAAAACCTCTCAAATGTTAAATGCAATTAATGCAACGCATTAGAACAACTTTGCAGGCTCCTGCAATGTTAAATGCAGCGCAGGCCTTGCATTAAAGCAAAATTGCAGCTGTTCTAGGGTATTAAACGCATTAAAATCATTGTAATAATCATGCAAAATCTCTCAAATGTTCAATCCAACTAATGCATCGTACCATTAAAATCTTTATTGGTGTACGGTTCTTCCTGACATCCATCCACCCACCCACCGATCAATCAATCAATCAATCTTTGATTAATTCTTATTATTATTAATAATATAAATTATTATTACTATAGTATTATTATTGTATTTACTACCCCCGGCACGTAGCGGAACCTCCAGGGCAGGGTGGAGACTATCCGGCATGTGGAAGTGCTTCTGGGAAGTGTGTCTGATGTGTGTGGGTCTGTGTGTGTCTGTGTGTGTGTGGGTGTGTGTGTGTGGGTGTGTGTGTGTGGGTGTGTGTGTGGGTGTGTGGGTGTGTGTGTGGGTCTGTGTTTGGGTCTGTGTTTGGGTCTGTGTTTGAGTCTGTGTTTGGGTTTGTGTTTGGGTTTGTGATTGGGTCTGTGTTTGGGTTTGTGTTTGGGTCTGTGTTTGTGTTTGTGTTTGGGTCTCCCCCCCTCTCCCTCTCCCCCAGCTCTCTCCCCCCTCTCTCTCTCCCCCAGCTCTATCTCTCCCCCCCTCTCTCTCTCTCCCCCAGCAATAAAAAACAGACGTCACCCTAATTGTGTGCGTGTGTGTGTGTGTGTGTGTGTGTGTGTGAGCTGACTGACTTACCCCAGTCTAGTAGACACTCCGACACTCCAGCAGTTGTGACCAAGCTTGCGATGGCCATCTTTTATCTGCCTGCCTGCCACCCGCGCCAACCTGAAGGGCCCAAACACTTGTCTTACACTCAGCCCATAACAGATATTGATTAACCCCGTACATACATACATACTTATACGGAACAGGGATAAAGAATAAACAGGTGTCGTGCGTGTGTGTGCGCGCGCGTTATAAACAAGTGCTGTCTGTGAAAAAATCTTTATTGGTGTACGGTTCCTCCTGACATCCATCCACCCACCCACCCACCGATCGATCAATCAATCAATCTTTGATTTATTCTTATTATTATTAATAATATAAATTATTATTACTATAGTATTATTATTGTATTTACTACCCCCGGCATCGCATTAGGATGACTTTTCAGGCTGCTGCAATGTTAAATGCAGTGATCGCCTTGCATTAAAGAAATATTGCAACACCCTGCGATGTGAAATGCAATAATAATCCTGCAAAACCTCTCAAATGTTAAATGCGACTAATGCATCGTATTAGGATAACTTTGCAGGCTGCTGCAATGTTAAATGCAGTGATGGCCTTGCATTAAAGTCATCTAGCGACCCCCAGTGGGTGTTAAATGCAATAAAATTAATTGCAATCATTTTGTAAAACCTCTCAAATGTTAAATGCAACAAATGCATCGCATTAGGATGACTTTTCAGGCTGCTGCAATGTTACATGCAGCGCTGGCCTTGCATTAAAGCAATATTGCAACCCCCTGGGATGTTAAATGCAATAAAATTAATTGCAATCATTTTGCAAAACCTCTCAAATGTTAAATGCAATTAATGCAACGCATTAGAACAACTTTGCAGGCTCCTGCAATGTTAAATGCAGCGCAGGCCTTGCATTAAAGCAAAATTGCAGCTGTTCTAGGGTATTAAACGCATTAAAATCATTGTAATAATCATGCAAAATCTCTCAAATGTTCAATCCAACTAATGCATCGTACCATTAAAATCTTTATTGGTGTACGGTTCTTCCTGACATCCATCCACCCACCCACCGATCAATCAATCAATCAATCTTTGATTAATTCTTATTATTATTAATAATATAAATTATTATTACTATAGTATTATTATTGTATTTACTACCCCCGGCACGTAGCGGAACCTCCAGGGCAGGGTGGAGACTATCCGGCATGTGGAAGTGCTTCTGGGAAGTGTGTCTGATGTGTGTGGGTCTGTGTGTGTCTGTGTGTGTGTGGGTGTGTGTGTGTGGGTGTGTGTGTGTGGGTGTGTGTGTGGGTGTGTGGGTGTGTGTGTGGGTCTGTGTTTGGGTCTGTGTTTGGGTCTGTGTTTGAGTCTGTGTTTGGGTTTGTGTTTGGGTTTGTGATTGGGTCTGTGTTTGGGTTTGTGTTTGGGTCTGTGTTTGTGTTTGTGTTTGGGTCTCCCCCCCTCTCCCTCTCCCCCAGCTCTCTCCCCCCTCTCTCTCTCCCCCAGCTCTATCTCTCCCCCCCTCTCTCTCTCTCCCCCAGCAATAAAAAACAGACGTCACCCTAATTGTGTGCGTGTGTGTGTGTGTGTGTGTGTGTGTGTGAGCTGACTGACTTACCCCAGTCTAGTAGACACTCCGACACTCCAGCAGTTGTGACCAAGCTTGCGATGGCCATCTTTTATCTGCCTGCCTGCCTGCCTGCCACCCGCGCCAACCTGAAGGGCCCAAACACTTGTCTTACACTCAGCCCATAACAGATATTGATTAACCCCGTACATACATACATACTTATACGGAACAGGGATAAAGAATAAACAGGTGTCGTGCGTGTGTGTGCGCGCGCGTTATAAACAAGTGCTGTCTGTGAAAAAATCTTTATTGGTGTACGGTTCCTCCTGACATCCATCCACCCACCCACCCACCGATCGATCAATCAATCAATCTTTGATTTATTCTTATTATTATTAATAATATAAATTATTATTACTATAGTATTATTATTGTATTTACTACCCCCGGCATCGCATTAGGATGACTTTTCAGGCTGCTGCAATGTTAAATGCAGTGATCGCCTTGCATTAAAGAAATATTGCAACACCCTGCGATGTGAAATGCAATAATAATCCTGCAAAACCTCTCAAATGTTAAATGCGACTAATGCATCGTATTAGGATAACTTTGCAGGCTGCTGCAATGTTAAATGCAGTGATGGCCTTGCATTAAAGTCATCTAGCGACCCCCAGTGGGTGTTAAATGCAATAAAATTAATTGCAATCATTTTGTAAAACCTCTCAAATGTTAAATGCAACAAATGCATCACATTAGGATGACTTTTCAGGCTGCTGCAATGTTACATGCAGCGCTGGCCTTGCATTAAAGCAATATTGCAACCCCCTGGGATGTTAAATGCAATAAAATTAATTGCAATCATTTTGCAAAACCTCTCAAATGTTAAATGCAATTAATGCAACGCATTAGAACAACTTTGCAGGCTCCTGCAATGTTAAATGCAGCGCAGGCCTTGCATTAAAGCAAAATTGCAGCTGTTCTAGGGTATTAAACGCATTAAAATCATTGTAATAATCATGCAAAATCTCTCAAATGTTCAATCCAACTAATGCATCGTACCATTAAAATCTTTATTGGTGTACGGTTCTTCCTGACATCCATCCACCCACCCACCGATCAATCAATCAATCAATCTTTGATTAATTCTTATTATTATTAATAATATAAATTATTATTACTATAGTATTATTATTGTATTTACTACCCCCGGCACGTAGCGGAACCTCCAGGGCAGGGTGGAGACTATCCGGCATGTGGAAGTGCTTCTGGGAAGTGTGTCTGATGTGTGTGGGTCTGTGTGTGTCTGTGTGTGTGTGGGTGTGTGTGTGTGGGTGTGTGTGTGTGGGTGTGTGTGTGGGTGTGTGGGTGTGTGTGTGGGTCTGTGTTTGGGTCTGTGTTTGGGTCTGTGTTTGAGTCTGTGTTTGGGTTTGTGTTTGGGTTTGTGATTGGGTCTGTGTTTGGGTTTGTGTTTGGGTCTGTGTTTGTGTTTGTGTTTGGGTCTCCCCCCCTCTCCCTCTCCCCCAGCTCTCTCCCCCCCCTCTCTCTCCCCCAGCTCTATCTCTCCCCCCCCTCTCTCTCTCTCCCCCAGCAATAAAAAACAGACGTCACCCTAATTGTGTGCGTGTGTGTGTGTGTGTGTGTGTGTGTGTGAGCTGACTGACTTACCCCAGTCTAGTAGACACTCCGACACTCCAGCAGTTGTGACCAAGCTTGCGATGGCCATCTTTTATCTGCCTGCCTGCCTGCCTGCCACCCGCGCCAACCTGAAGGGCCCAAACACTTGTCTTACACTCAGCCCATAACAGATATTGATTAACCCCGTACATACATACATACTTATACGGAACAGGGATAAAGAATAAACAGGTGTCGTGCGTGTGTGTGCGCGCGCGTTATAAACAAGTGCTGTCTGTGAAAAAATCTTTATTGGTGTACGGTTCCTCCTGACATCCATCCACCCACCCACCCACCGATCGATCAATCAATCAATCTTTGATTTATTCTTATTATTATTAATAATATAAATTATTATTACTATAGTATTATTATTGTATTTACTACCCCCGGCATCGCATTAGGATGACTTTTCAGGCTGCTGCAATGTTAAATGCAGTGATCGCCTTGCATTAAAGAAATATTGCAACACCCTGCGATGTGAAATGCAATAATAATCCTGCAAAACCTCTCAAATGTTAAATGCGACTAATGCATCGTATTAGGATAACTTTGCAGGCTGCTGCAATGTTAAATGCAGTGATGGCCTTGCATTAAAGTCATCTAGCGACCCCCAGTGGGTGTTAAATGCAATAAAATTAATTGCAATCATTTTGTAAAACCTCTCAAATGTTAAATGCAACAAATGCATCGCATTAGGATGACTTTTCAGGCTGCTGCAATGTTACATGCAGCGCTGGCCTTGCATTAAAGCAATATTGCAACCCCCTGGGATGTTAAATGCAATAAAATTAATTGCAATCATTTTGCAAAACCTCTCAAATGTTAAATGCAATTAATGCAACGCATTAGAACAACTTTGCAGACTCCTGCAATGTTAAATGCAGCGCAGGCCTTGCATTAAAGCAAAATTGCAGCTGTTCTAGGGTATTAAACGCATTAAAATCATTGTAATAATCATGCAAAATCTCTCAAATGTTCAATCCAACTAATGCATCGTACCATTAAAATCTTTATTGGTGTACGGTTCTTCCTGACATCCATCCACCCACCCACCGATCAATCAATCAATCAATCTTTGATTAATTCTTATTATTATTAATAATATAAATTATTATTACTATAGTATTATTATTGTATTTACTACCCCCGGCACGTAGCGGAACCTCCAGGGCAGGGTGGAGACTATCCGGCATGTGGAAGTGCTTCTGGGAAGTGTGTCTGATGTGTGTGGGTCTGTGTGTGTCTGTGTGTGTGTGGGTGTGTGTGTGGGTGTGTGTGTGTGGGTGTGTGTGTGGGTGTGTGGGTGTGTGTGTGGGTCTGTGTTTGGGTCTGTGTTTGGGTCTGTGTTTGAGTCTGTGTTTGGGTTTGTGTTTGGGTTTGTGATTGGGTCTGTGTTTGGGTTTGTGTTTGGGTCTGTGTTTGTGTTTGTGTTTGGGTCTCCCCCCCTCTCCCTCTCCCCCAGCTCTCTCCCCCCCTCTCTCTCTCCCCCAGCTCTATCTCTCCCCCCCTCTCTCTCTCTCCCCCAGCAATAAAAAACAGACGTCACCCTAATTGTGTGCGTGTGTGTGTGTGTGTGTGTGTGTGTGAGCTGACTGACTTACCCCAGTCTAGTAGACACTCCGACACTCCAGCAGTTGTGACCAAGCTTGCGATGGCCATCTTTTATCTGCCTGCCTGCCACCCGCGCCAACCTGAAGGGCCCAAACACTTGTCTTACACTCAGCCCATAACAGATATTGATTAACCCCGTAC
This sequence comes from Rhinoraja longicauda, assembly GCF_053455715.1. Taxonomy (NCBI): domain Eukaryota; kingdom Metazoa; phylum Chordata; class Chondrichthyes; order Rajiformes; family Arhynchobatidae; genus Rhinoraja; species Rhinoraja longicauda. The sequence goes on along the minus strand of NW_027601521.1, from coordinate 89,145 downwards.
ATACATACATACTTATACGGAACAGGGATAAAGAATAAACAGGTGTCGTGCGTGTGTGTGCGCGCGCGTTATAAACAAGTGCTGTCTGTGAAAAAATCTTTATTGGTGTACGGTTCCTCCTGACATCCATCCACCCACCCACCCACCGATCGATCAATCAATCAATCTTTGATTTATTCTTATTATTATTAATAATATAAATTATTATTACTATAGTATTATTATTGTATTTACTACCCCCGGCATCGCATTAGGATGACTTTTCAGGCTGCTGCAATGTTAAATGCAGTGATCGCCTTGCATTAAAGAAATATTGCAACACCCTGCGATGTGAAATGCAATAATAATCCTGCAAAACCTCTCAAATGTTAAATGCGACTAATGCATCGTATTAGGATAACTTTGCAGGCTGCTGCAATGTTAAATGCAGTGATGGCCTTGCATTAAAGTCATCTAGCGACCCCCAGTGGGTGTTAAATGCAATAAAATTAATTGCAATCATTTTGTAAAACCTCTCAAATGTTAAATGCAACAAATGCATCGCATTAGGATGACTTTTCAGGCTGCTGCAATGTTACATGCAGCGCTGGCCTTGCATTAAAGCAATATTGCAACCCCCTGGGATGTTAAATGCAATAAAATTAATTGCAATCATTTTGCAAAACCTCTCAAATGTTAAATGCAATTAATGCAACGCATTAGAACAACTTTGCAGGCTCCTGCAATGTTAAATGCAGCGCAGGCCTTGCATTAAAGCAAAATTGCAGCTGTTCTAGGGTATTAAACGCATTAAAATCATTGTAATAATCATGCAAAATCTCTCAAATGTTCAATCCAACTAATGCATCGTACCATTAAAATCTTTATTGGTGTACGGTTCTTCCTGACATCCATCCACCCACCCACCGATCAATCAATCAATCAATCTTTGATTAATTCTTATTATTATTAATAATATAAATTATTATTACTATAGTATTATTATTGTATTTACTACCCCCGGCACGTAGCGGAACCTCCAGGGCAGGGTGGAGACTATCCGGCATGTGGAAGTGCTTCTGGGAAGTGTGTCTGATGTGTGTGGGTCTGTGTGTGTCTGTGTGTGTGTGGGTGTGTGTGTGTGGGTGTGTGTGTGTGGGTGTGTGTGTGGGTGTGTGGGTGTGTGTGTGGGTCTGTGTTTGGGTCTGTGTTTGGGTCTGTGTTTGAGTCTGTGTTTGGGTTTGTGTTTGGGTTTGTGATTGGGTCTGTGTTTGGGTTTGTGTTTGGGTCTGTGTTTGTGTTTGTGTTTGGGTCTCCCCCCCTCTCCCTCTCCCCCAGCTCTCTCCCCCCTCTCTCTCTCCCCCAGCTCTATCTCTCCCCCCCTCTCTCTCTCTCCCCCAGCAATAAAAAACAGACGTCACCCTAATTGTGTGCGTGTGTGTGTGTGTGTGTGTGTGTGTGAGCTGACTGACTTACCCCAGTCTAGTAGACACTCCGACACTCCAGCAGTTGTGACCAAGCTTGCGATGGCCATCTTTTATCTGCCTGCCTGCCTGCCTGCCACCCGCGCCAACCTGAAGGGCCCAAACACTTGTCTTACACTCAGCCCATAACAGATATTGATTAACCCCGTACATACATACATACTTATACGGAACAGGGATAAAGAATAAACAGGTGTCGTGCGTGTGTGTGCGCGCGCGTTATAAACAAGTGCTGTCTGTGAAAAAATCTTTATTGGTGTACGGTTCCTCCTGACATCCATCCACCCACCCACCCACCGATCGATCAATCAATCAATCTTTGATTTATTCTTATTATTATTAATAATATAAATTATTATTACTATAGTATTATTATTGTATTTACTACCCCCGGCATCGCATTAGGATGACTTTTCAGGCTGCTGCAATGTTAAATGCAGTGATCGCCTTGCATTAAAGAAATATTGCAACACCCTGCGATGTGAAATGCAATAATAATCCTGCAAAACCTCTCAAATGTTAAACGTGACTAATGCATCGTATTAGGATAACTTTGCAGGCTACTGCAATGTTAAATGCAGTGATGGCCTTGCATTAAAGTCATCTAGCGACCCCCCATGGATGTTATATGCATTAAATTAATTGCAATAATTTTGCAAAACCTCTCAAATGTTAAATGCAACAAATGCATCGCATTAGGATGACTTTTCTGGCTGCTGCAATGTTAAATGCAGTGATCGCCTTGCATTAAAGAAATATTGCAACACCCTGCGATGTGAAATGCAATAATAATCCTGCAAAACCTCTCAAATGTTAAACGTGACTAATGCATCGTATTAGGATAACTTTGCAGGCTACTGCAATGTTAAATGCAGTGATGGCCTTGCATTAAAGTCATCTAGCGACCCCCAGTGGGTGTTAAATGCAATAAAATTAATTGCAATCATTTTGTAAAACCTCTCAAATGTTAAATGCAACAAATGCATCGCATTAGGATGACTTTTCAGGCTGCTGCAATGTTACATGCAGCGCTGGCCTTGCATTAAAGCAATATTGCAACCCCCTGGGATGTTAAATGCAATAAAATTAATTGCAATCATTTTGCAAAACCTCTCAAATGTTAAATGCAATTAATGCAACGCATTAGAACAACTTTGCAGACTCCTGCAATGTTAAATGCAGCGCAGGCCTTGCATTAAAGCAAAATTGCAGCTGTTCTAGGGTATTAAACGCATTAAAATCATTGTAATAATCATGCAAAATCTCTCAAATGTTCAATCCAACTAATGCATCGTACCATTAAAATCTTTATTGGTGTACGGTTCTTCCTGACATCCATCCACCCACCCACCGATCAATCAATCAATCAATCTTTGATTAATTCTTATTATTATTAATAATATAAATTATTATTACTATAGTATTATTATTGTATTTACTACCCCCGGCACGTAGCGGAACCTCCAGGGCAGGGTGGAGACTATCCGGCATGTGGAAGTGCTTCTGGGAAGTGTGTCTGATGTGTGTGGGTCTGTGTGTGTCTGTGTGTGTGTGGGTGTGTGTGTGGGTGTGTGTGTGTGGGTGTGTGTGTGGGTGTGTGGGTGTGTGTGTGGGTCTGTGTTTGGGTCTGTGTTTGGGTCTGTGTTTGAGTCTGTGTTTGGGTTTGTGTTTGGGTTTGTGATTGGGTCTGTGTTTGGGTTTGTGTTTGGGTCTGTGTTTGTGTTTGTGTTTGGGTCTCCCCCCCTCTCCCTCTCCCCCAGCTCTCTCCCCCCCTCTCTCTCTCCCCCAGCTCTATCTCTCCCCCCCTCTCTCTCTCTCCCCCAGCAATAAAAAACAGACGTCACCCTAATTGTGTGCGTGTGTGTGTGTGTGTGTGTGTGTGTGTGAGCTGACTGACTTACCCCAGTCTAGTAGACACTCCGACACTCCAGCAGTTGTGACCAAGCTTGCGATGGCCATCTTTTATCTGCCTGCCTGCCACCCGCGCCAACCTGAAGGGCCCAAACACTTGTCTTACACTCAGCCCATAACAGATATTGATTAACCCCGTACATACATACATACTTATACGGAACAGGGATAAAGAATAAACAGGTGTCGTGCGTGTGTGTGCGCGCGCGTTATAAACAAGTGCTGTCTGTGAAAAAATCTTTATTGGTGTACGGTTCCTCCTGACATCCATCCACCCACCCACCCACCGATCGATCAATCAATCAATCTTTGATTTATTCTTATTATTATTAATAATATAAATTATTATTACTATAGTATTATTATTGTATTTACTACCCCCGGCATCGCATTAGGATGACTTTTCAGGCTGCTGCAATGTTAAATGCAGTGATCGCCTTGCATTAAAGAAATATTGCAACACCCTGCGATGTGAAATGCAATAATAATCCTGCAAAACCTCTCAAATGTTAAATGCGACTAATGCATCGTATTAGGATAACTTTGCAGGCTGCTGCAATGTTAAATGCAGTGATGGCCTTGCATTAAAGTCATCTAGCGACCCCCAGTGGGTGTTAAATGCAATAAAATTAATTGCAATCATTTTGTAAAACCTCTCAAATGTTAAATGCAACAAATGCATCGCATTAGGATGACTTTTCAGGCTGCTGCAATGTTACATGCAGCGCTGGCCTTGCATTAAAGCAATATTGCAACCCCCTGGGATGTTAAATGCAATAAAATTAATTGCAATCATTTTGCAAAACCTCTCAAATGTTAAATGCAATTAATGCAACGCATTAGAACAACTTTGCAGGCTCCTGCAATGTTAAATGCAGCGCAGGCCTTGCATTAAAGCAAAATTGCAGCTGTTCTAGGGTATTAAACGCATTAAAATCATTGTAATAATCATGCAAAATCTCTCAAATGTTCAATCCAACTAATGCATCGTACCATTAAAATCTTTATTGGTGTACGGTTCTTCCTGACATCCATCCACCCACCCACCGATCAATCAATCAATCAATCTTTGATTAATTCTTATTATTATTAATAATATAAATTATTATTACTATAGTATTATTATTGTATTTACTACCCCCGGCACGTAGCGGAACCTCCAGGGCAGGGTGGAGACTATCCGGCATGTGGAAGTGCTTCTGGGAAGTGTGTCTGATGTGTGTGGGTCTGTGTGTGTCTGTGTGTGTGTGGGTGTGTGTGTGTGGGTGTGTGTGTGTGGGTGTGTGTGTGGGTGTGTGGGTGTGTGTGTGGGTCTGTGTTTGGGTCTGTGTTTGGGTCTGTGTTTGAGTCTGTGTTTGGGTTTGTGTTTGGGTTTGTGATTGGGTCTGTGTTTGGGTTTGTGTTTGGGTCTGTGTTTGTGTTTGTGTTTGGGTCTCCCCCCCTCTCCCTCTCCCCCAGCTCTCTCCCCCCTCTCTCTCTCCCCCAGCTCTATCTCTCCCCCCCTCTCTCTCTCTCCCCCAGCAATAAAAAACAGACGTCACCCTAATTGTGTGCGTGTGTGTGTGTGTGTGTGTGTGTGTGAGCTGACTGACTTACCCCAGTCTAGTAGACACTCCGACACTCCAGCAGTTGTGACCAAGCTTGCGATGGCCATCTTTTATCTGCCTGCCTGCCTGCCTGCCACCCGCGCCAACCTGAAGGGCCCAAACACTTGTCTTACACTCAGCCCATAACAGATATTGATTAACCCCGTACATACATACATACTTATACGGAACAGGGATAAAGAATAAACAGGTGTCGTGCGTGTGTGTGCGCGCGCGTTATAAACAAGTGCTGTCTGTGAAAAAATCTTTATTGGTGTACGGTTCCTCCTGACATCCATCCACCCACCCACCCACCGATCGATCAATCAATCAATCTTTGATTTATTCTTATTATTATTAATAATATAAATTATTATTACTATAGTATTATTATTGTATTTACTACCCCCGGCATCGCATTAGGATGACTTTTCAGGCTGCTGCAATGTTAAATGCAGTGATCGCCTTGCATTAAAGAAATATTGCAACACCCTGCGATGTGAAATGCAATAATAATCCTGCAAAACCTCTCAAATGTTAAATGCGACTAATGCATCGTATTAGGATAACTTTGCAGGCTGCTGCAATGTTAAATGCAGTGATGGCCTTGCATTAAAGTCATCTAGCGACCCCCAGTGGGTGTTAAATGCAATAAAATTAATTGCAATCATTTTGTAAAACCTCTCAAATGTTAAATGCAACAAATGCATCACATTAGGATGACTTTTCAGGCTGCTGCAATGTTACATGCAGCGCTGGCCTTGCATTAAAGCAATATTGCAACCCCCTGGGATGTTAAATGCAATAAAATTAATTGCAATCATTTTGCAAAACCTCTCAAATGTTAAATGCAATTAATGCAACGCATTAGAACAACTTTGCAGGCTCCTGCAATGTTAAATGCAGCGCAGGCCTTGCATTAAAGCAAAATTGCAGCTGTTCTAGGGTATTAAACGCATTAAAATCATTGTAATAATCATGCAAAATCTCTCAAATGTTCAATCCAACTAATGCATCGTACCATTAAAATCTTTATTGGTGTACGGTTCTTCCTGACATCCATCCACCCACCCACCGATCAATCAATCAATCAATCTTTGATTAATTCTTATTATTATTAATAATATAAATTATTATTACTATAGTATTATTATTGTATTTACTACCCCCGGCACGTAGCGGAACCTCCAGGGCAGGGTGGAGACTATCCGGCATGTGGAAGTGCTTCTGGGAAGTGTGTCTGATGTGTGTGGGTCTGTGTGTGTCTGTGTGTGTGTGGGTGTGTGTGTGGGTGTGTGTGTGTGGGTGTGTGTGTGGGTGTGTGGGTGTGTGTGTGGGTCTGTGTTTGGGTCTGTGTTTGGGTCTGTGTTTGAGTCTGTGTTTGGGTTTGTGTTTGGGTTTGTGATTGGGTCTGTGTTTGGGTTTGTGTTTGGGTCTGTGTTTGTGTTTGTGTTTGGGTCTCCCCCCCTCTCCCTCTCCCCCAGCTCTCTCCCCCCCCTCTCTCTCCCCCAGCTCTATCTCTCCCCCCCCTCTCTCTCTCTCCCCCAGCAATAAAAAACAGACGTCACCCTAATTGTGTGCGTGTGTGTGTGTGTGTGTGTGTGTGTGTGAGCTGACTGACTTACCCCAGTCTAGTAGACACTCCGACACTCCAGCAGTTGTGACCAAGCTTGCGATGGCCATCTTTTATCTGCCTGCCTGCCTGCCTGCCACCCGCGCCAACCTGAAGGGCCCAAACACTTGTCTTACACTCAGCCCATAACAGATATTGATTAACCCCGTACATACATACATACTTATACGGAACAGGGATAAAGAATAAACAGGTGTCGTGCGTGTGTGTGCGCGCGCGTTATAAACAAGTGCTGTCTGTGAAAAAATCTTTATTGGTGTACGGTTCCTCCTGACATCCATCCACCCACCCACCCACCGATCGATCAATCAATCAATCTTTGATTTATTCTTATTATTATTAATAATATAAATTATTATTACTATAGTATTATTATTGTATTTACTACCCCCGGCATCGCATTAGGATGACTTTTCAGGCTGCTGCAATGTTAAATGCAGTGATCGCCTTGCATTAAAGAAATATTGCAACACCCTGCGATGTGAAATGCAATAATAATCCTGCAAAACCTCTCAAATGTTAAATGCGACTAATGCATCGTATTAGGATAACTTTGCAGGCTGCTGCAATGTTAAATGCAGTGATGGCCTTGCATTAAAGTCATCTAGCGACCCCCAGTGGGTGTTAAATGCAATAAAATTAATTGCAATCATTTTGTAAAACCTCTCAAATGTTAAATGCAACAAATGCATCGCATTAGGATGACTTTTCAGGCTGCTGCAATGTTACATGCAGCGCTGGCCTTGCATTAAAGCAATATTGCAACCCCCTGGGATGTTAAATGCAATAAAATTAATTGCAATCATTTTGCAAAACCTCTCAAATGTTAAATGCAATTAATGCAACGCATTAGAACAACTTTGCAGACTCCTGCAATGTTAAATGCAGCGCAGGCCTTGCATTAAAGCAAAATTGCAGCTGTTCTAGGGTATTAAACGCATTAAAATCATTGTAATAATCATGCAAAATCTCTCAAATGTTCAATCCAACTAATGCATCGTACCATTAAAATCTTTATTGGTGTACGGTTCTTCCTGACATCCATCCACCCACCCACCGATCAATCAATCAATCAATCTTTGATTAATTCTTATTATTATTAATAATATAAATTATTATTACTATAGTATTATTATTGTATTTACTACCCCCGGCACGTAGCGGAACCTCCAGGGCAGGGTGGAGACTATCCGGCATGTGGAAGTGCTTCTGGGAAGTGTGTCTGATGTGTGTGGGTCTGTGTGTGTCTGTGTGTGTGTGGGTGTGTGTGTGGGTGTGTGTGTGTGGGTGTGTGTGTGGGTGTGTGGGTGTGTGTGTGGGTCTGTGTTTGGGTCTGTGTTTGGGTCTGTGTTTGAGTCTGTGTTTGGGTTTGTGTTTGGGTTTGTGATTGGGTCTGTGTTTGGGTTTGTGTTTGGGTCTGTGTTTGTGTTTGTGTTTGGGTCTCCCCCCCTCTCCCTCTCCCCCAGCTCTCTCCCCCCCCCTCTCTCTCCCCCAGCTCTATCTCTCCCCCCCCTCTCTCTCTCTCCCCCAGCAATAAAAAACAGACGTCACCCTAATTGTGTGCGTGTGTGTGTGTGTGTGTGTGTGTGTGTGAGCTGACTGACTTACCCCAGTCTAGTAGACACTCCGACACTCCAGCAGTTGTGACCAAGCTTGCGATGGCCATCTTTTATCTGCCTGCCTGCCTGCCTGCCACCCGCGCCAACCTGAAGGGCCCAAACACTTGTCTTACACTCAGCCCATAACAGATATTGATTAACCCCGTACATACATACATACTTATACGGAACAGGGATAAAGAATAAACAGGTGTCGTGCGTGTGTGTGCGCGCGCGTTATAAACAAGTGCTGTCTGTGAAAAAATCTTTATTGGTGTACGGTTCCTCCTGACATCCATCCACCCACCCACCCACCGATCGATCAATCAATCAATCTTTGATTTATTCTTATTATTATTAATAATATAAATTATTATTACTATAGTATTATTATTGTATTTACTACCCCCGGCATCGCATTAGGATGACTTTTCAGGCTGCTGCAATGTTAAATGCAGTGATCGCCTTGCATTAAAGAAATATTGCAACACCCTGCGATGTGAAATGCAATAATAATCCTGCAAAACCTCTCAAATGTTAAATGCGACTAATGCATCGTATTAGGATAACTTTGCAGGCTGCTGCAATGTTAAATGCAGTGATGGCCTTGCATTAAAGTCATCTAGCGACCCCCAGTGGGTGTTAAATGCAATAAAATTAATTGCAATCATTTTGTAAAACCTCTCAAATGTTAAATGCAACAAATGCATCGCATTAGGATGACTTTTCAGGCTGCTGCAATGTTACATGCAGCGCTGGCCTTGCATTAAAGCAATATTGCAACCCCCTGGGATGTTAAATGCAATAAAATTAATTGCAATCATTTTGCAAAACCTCTCAAATGTTAAATGCAATTAATGCAACGCATTAGAACAACTTTGCAGACTCCTGCAATGTTAAATGCAGCGCAGGCCTTGCATTAAAGCAAAATTGCAGCTGTTCTAGGGTATTAAACGCATTAAAATCATTGTAATAATCATGCAAAATCTCTCAAATGTTCAATCCAACTAATGCATCGTACCATTAAAATCTTTATTGGTGTACGGTTCTTCCTGACATCCATCCACCCACCCACCGATCAATCAATCAATCAATCTTTGATTAATTCTTATTATTATTAATAATATAAATTATTATTACTATAGTATTATTATTGTATTTACTACCCCCGGCACGTAGCGGAACCTCCAGGGCAGGGTGGAGACTATCCGGCATGTGGAAGTGCTTCTGGGAAGTGTGTCTGATGTGTGTGGGTCTGTGTGTGTCTGTGTGTGTGTGGGTGTGTGTGTGGGTGTGTGTGTGTGGGTGTGTGTGTGGGTGTGTGGGTGTGTGTGTGGGTCTGTGTTTGGGTCTGTGTTTGGGTCTGTGTTTGAGTCTGTGTTTGGGTTTGTGTTTGGGTTTGTGATTGGGTCTGTGTTTGGGTTTGTGTTTGGGTCTGTGTTTGTGTTTGTGTTTGGGTCTCCCCCCCTCTCCCTCTCCCCCAGCTCTCTCCCCCCCCTCTCTCTCCCCCAGCTCTATCTCTCCCCCCCCTCTCTCTCTCTCCCCCAGCAATAAAAAACAGACGTCACCCTAATTGTGTGCGTGTGTGTGTGTGTGTGTGTGTGTGTGTGAGCTGACTGACTTACCCCAGTCTAGTAGACACTCCGACACTCCAGCAGTTGTGACCAAGCTTGCGATGGCCATCTTTTATCTGCCTGCCTGCCTGCCTGCCACCCGCGCCAACCTGAAGGGCCCAAACACTTGTCTTACACTCAGCCCATAACAGATATTGATTAACCCCGTACATACATACATACTTATACGGAACAGGGATAAAGAATAAACAGGTGTCGTGCGTGTGTGTGCGCGCGCGTTATAAACAAGTGCTGTCTGTGAAAAAATCTTTATTGGTGTACGGTTCCTCCTGACATCCATCCACCCACCCACCCACCGATCGATCAATCAATCAATCTTTGATTTATTCTTATTATTATTAATAATATAAATTATTATTACTATAGTATTATTATTGTATTTACTACCCCCGGCATCGCATTAGGATGACTTTTCAGGCTGCTGCAATGTTAAATGCAGTGATCGCCTTGCATTAAAGAAATATTGCAACACCCTGCGATGTGAAATGCAATAATAATCCTGCAAAACCTCTCAAATGTTAAATGCGACTAATGCATCGTATTAGGATAACTTTGCAGGCTGCTGCAATGTTAAATGCAGTGATGGCCTTGCATTAAAGTCATCTAGCGACCCCCAGTGGGTGTTAAATGCAATAAAATTAATTGCAATCATTTTGTAAAACCTCTCAAATGTTAAATGCAACAAATGCATCGCATTAGGATGACTTTTCAGGCTGCTGCAATGTTACATGCAGCGCTGGCCTTGCATTAAAGCAATATTGCAACCCCCTGGGATGTTAAATGCAATAAAATTAATTGCAATCATTTTGCAAAACCTCTCAAATGTTAAATGCAATTAATGCAACGCATTAGAACAACTTTGCAGACTCCTGCAATGTTAAATGCAGCGCAGGCCTTGCATTAAAGCAAAATTGCAGCTGTTCTAGGGTATTAAACGCATTAAAATCATTGTAATAATCATGCAAAATCTCTCAAATGTTCAATCCAACTAATGCATCGTACCATTAAAATCTTTATTGGTGTACGGTTCTTCCTGACATCCATCCACCCACCCACCGATCAATCAATCAATCAATCTTTGATTAATTCTTATTATTATTAATAATATAAATTATTATTACTATAGTATTATTATTGTATTTACTACCCCCGGCACGTAGCGGAACCTCCAGGGCAGGGTGGAGACTATCCGGCATGTGGAAGTGCTTCTGGGAAGTGTGTCTGATGTGTGTGGGTCTGTGTGTGTCTGTGTGTGTGTGGGTGTGTGTGTGGGTGTGTGTGTGTGGGTGTGTGTGTGGGTGTGTGGGTGTGTGTGTGGGTCTGTGTTTGGGTCTGTGTTTGGGTCTGTGTTTGAGTCTGTGTTTGGGTTTGTGTTTGGGTTTGTGATTGGGTCTGTGTTTGGGTTTGTGTTTGGGTCTGTGTTTGTGTTTGTGTTTGGGTCTCCCCCCCTCTCCCTCTCCCCCAGCTCTCTCCCCCCCCTCTCTCTCCCCCAGCTCTATCTCTCCCCCCCCCTCTCTCTCTCTCCCCCAGCAATAAAAAACAGACGTCACCCTAATTGTGTGCGTGTGTGTGTGTGTGTGTGTGTGTGTGTGAGCTGACTGACTTACCCCAGTCTAGTAGACACTCCGACACTCCAGCAGTTGTGACCAAGCTTGCGATGGCCATCTTTTATCTGCCTGCCTGCCTGCCTGCCACCCGCGCCAACCTGAAGGGCCCAAACACTTGTCTTACACTCAGCCCATAACAGATATTGATTAACCCCGTACATACATACATACTTATACGGAACAGGGATAAAGAATAAACAGGTGTCGTGCGTGTGTGTGCGCGCGCGTTATAAACAAGTGCTGTCTGTGAAAAAATCTTTATTGGTGTACGGTTCCTCCTGACATCCATCCACCCACCCACCCACCGATCGATCAATCAATCAATCTTTGATTTATTCTTATTATTATTAATAATATAAATTATTATTACTATAGTATTATTATTGTATTTACTACCCCCGGCATCGCATTAGGATGACTTTTCAGGCTGCTGCAATGTTAAATGCAGTGATCGCCTTGCATTAAAGAAATATTGCAACACCCTGCGATGTGAAATGCAATAATAATCCTGCAAAACCTCTCAAATGTTAAATGCGACTAATGCATCGTATTAGGATAACTTTGCAGGCTGCTGCAATGTTAAATGCAGTGATGGCCTTGCATTAAAGTCATCTAGCGACCCCCAGTGGGTGTTAAATGCAATAAAATTAATTGCAATCATTTTGTAAAACCTCTCAAATGTTAAATGCAACAAATGCATCGCATTAGGATGACTTTTCAGGCTGCTGCAATGTTACATGCAGCGCTGGCCTTGCATTAAAGCAATATTGCAACCCCCTGGGATGTTAAATGCAATAAAATTAATTGCAATCATTTTGCAAAACCTCTCAAATGTTAAATGCAATTAATGCAACGCATTAGAACAACTTTGCAGGCTCCTGCAATGTTAAATGCAGCGCAGGCCTTGCATTAAAGCAAAATTGCAGCTGTTCTAGGGTATTAAACGCATTAAAATCATTGTAATAATCATGCAAAATCTCTCAAATGTTCAATCCAACTAATGCATCGTACCATTAAAATCTTTATTGGTGTACGGTTCTTCCTGACATCCATCCACCCACCCACCGATCAATCAATCAATCAATCTTTGATTAATTCTTATTATTATTAATAATATAAATTATTATTACTATAGTATTATTATTGTATTTACTACCCCCGGCACGTAGCGGAACCTCCAGGGCAGGGTGGAGACTATCCGGCATGTGGAAGTGCTTCTGGGAAGTGTGTCTGATGTGTGTGGGTCTGTGTGTGTCTGTGTGTGTGTGGGTGTGTGTGTGTGGGTGTGTGTGTGTGGGTGTGTGTGTGGGTGTGTGGGTGTGTGTGTGGGTCTGTGTTTGGGTCTGTGTTTGGGTCTGTGTTTGAGTCTGTGTTTGGGTTTGTGTTTGGGTTTGTGATTGGGTCTGTGTTTGGGTTTGTGTTTGGGTCTGTGTTTGTGTTTGTGTTTGGGTCTCCCCCCCTCTCCCTCTCCCCCAGCTCTCTCCCCCCTCTCTCTCTCCCCCAGCTCTATCTCTCCCCCCCTCTCTCTCTCTCCCCCAGCAATAAAAAACAGACGTCACCCTAATTGTGTGCGTGTGTGTGTGTGTGTGTGTGTGTGTGAGCTGACTGACTTACCCCAGTCTAGTAGACACTCCGACACTCCAGCAGTTGTGACCAAGCTTGCGATGGCCATCTTTTATCTGCCTGCCTGCCTGCCTGCCACCCGCGCCAACCTGAAGGGCCCAAACACTTGTCTTACACTCAGCCCATAACAGATATTGATTAACCCCGTACATACATACATACTTATACGGAACAGGGATAAAGAATAAACAGGTGTCGTGCGTGTGTGTGCGCGCGCGTTATAAACAAGTGCTGTCTGTGAAAAAATCTTTATTGGTGTACGGTTCCTCCTGACATCCATCCACCCACCCACCCACCGATCGATCAATCAATCAATCTTTGATTTATTCTTATTATTATTAATAATATAAATTATTATTACTATAGTATTATTATTGTATTTACTACCCCCGGCATCGCATTAGGATGACTTTTCAGGCTGCTGCAATGTTAAATGCAGTGATCGCCTTGCATTAAAGAAATATTGCAACACCCTGCGATGTGAAATGCAATAATAATCCTGCAAAACCTCTCAAATGTTAAACGTGACTAATGCATCGTATTAGGATAACTTTGCAGGCTACTGCAATGTTAAATGCAGTGATGGCCTTGCATTAAAGTCATCTAGCGACCCCCCATGGATGTTATATGCATTAAATTAATTGCAATAATTTTGCAAAACCTCTCAAATGTTAAATGCAACAAATGCATCGCATTAGGATGACTTTTCTGGCTGCTGCAATGTTAAATGCAGTGATCGCCTTGCATTAAAGAAATATTGCAACACCCTGCGATGTGAAATGCAATAATAATCCTGCAAAACCTCTCAAATGTTAAACGTGACTAATGCATCGTATTAGGATAACTTTGCAGGCTACTGCAATGTTAAATGCAGTGATGGCCTTGCATTAAAGTCATCTAGCGACCCCCAGTGGGTGTTAAATGCAATAAAATTAATTGCAATCATTTTGTAAAACCTCTCAAATGTTAAATGCAACAAATGCATCGCATTAGGATGACTTTTCAGGCTGCTGCAATGTTACATGCAGCGCTGGCCTTGCATTAAAGCAATATTGCAACCCCCTGGGATGTTAAATGCAATAAAATTAATTGCAATCATTTTGCAAAACCTCTCAAATGTTAAATGCAATTAATGCAACGCATTAGAACAACTTTGCAGACTCCTGCAATGTTAAATGCAGCGCAGGCCTTGCATTAAAGCAAAATTGCAGCTGTTCTAGGGTATTAAACGCATTAAAATCATTGTAATAATCATGCAAAATCTCTCAAATGTTCAATCCAACTAATGCATCGTACCATTAAAATCTTTATTGGTGTACGGTTCTTCCTGACATCCATCCACCCACCCACCGATCAATCAATCAATCAATCTTTGATTAATTCTTATTATTATTAATAATATAAATTATTATTACTATAGTATTATTATTGTATTTACTACCCCCGGCACGTAGCGGAACCTCCAGGGCAGGGTGGAGACTATCCGGCATGTGGAAGTGCTTCTGGGAAGTGTGTCTGATGTGTGTGGGTCTGTGTGTGTCTGTGTGTGTGTGGGTGTGTGTGTGGGTGTGTGTGTGTGGGTGTGTGTGTGGGTGTGTGGGTGTGTGTGTGGGTCTGTGTTTGGGTCTGTGTTTGGGTCTGTGTTTGAGTCTGTGTTTGGGTTTGTGTTTGGGTTTGTGATTGGGTCTGTGTTTGGGTTTGTGTTTGGGTCTGTGTTTGTGTTTGTGTTTGGGTCTCCCCCCCTCTCCCTCTCCCCCAGCTCTCTCCCCCCCTCTCTCTCTCCCCCAGCTCTATCTCTCCCCCCCTCTCTCTCTCTCCCCCAGCAATAAAAAACAGACGTCACCCTAATTGTGTGCGTGTGTGTGTGTGTGTGTGTGTGTGTGAGCTGACTGACTTACCCCAGTCTAGTAGACACTCCGACACTCCAGCAGTTGTGACCAAGCTTGCGATGGCCATCTTTTATCTGCCTGCCTGCCACCCGCGCCAACCTGAAGGGCCCAAACACTTGTCTTACACTCAGCCCATAACAGATATTGATTAACCCCGTACATACATACATACTTATACGGAACAGGGATAAAGAATAAACAGGTGTCGTGCGTGTGTGTGCGCGCGCGTTATAAACAAGTGCTGTCTGTGAAAAAATCTTTATTGGTGTACGGTTCCTCCTGACATCCATCCACCCACCCACCCACCGATCGATCAATCAATCAATCTTTGATTTATTCTTATTATTATTAATAATATAAATTATTATTACTATAGTATTATTATTGTATTTACTACCCCCGGCATCGCATTAGGATGACTTTTCAGGCTGCTGCAATGTTAAATGCAGTGATCGCCTTGCATTAAAGAAATATTGCAACACCCTGCGATGTGAAATGCAATAATAATCCTGCAAAACCTCTCAAATGTTAAATGCGACTAATGCATCGTATTAGGATAACTTTGCAGGCTGCTGCAATGTTAAATGCAGTGATGGCCTTGCATTAAAGTCATCTAGCGACCCCCAGTGGGTGTTAAATGCAATAAAATTAATTGCAATCATTTTGTAAAACCTCTCAAATGTTAAATGCAACAAATGCATCGCATTAGGATGACTTTTCAGGCTGCTGCAATGTTACATGCAGCGCTGGCCTTGCATTAAAGCAATATTGCAACCCCCTGGGATGTTAAATGCAATAAAATTAATTGCAATCATTTTGCAAAACCTCTCAAATGTTAAATGCAATTAATGCAACGCATTAGAACAACTTTGCAGGCTCCTGCAATGTTAAATGCAGCGCAGGCCTTGCATTAAAGCAAAATTGCAGCTGTTCTAGGGTATTAAACGCATTAAAATCATTGTAATAATCATGCAAAATCTCTCAAATGTTCAATCCAACTAATGCATCGTACCATTAAAATCTTTATTGGTGTACGGTTCTTCCTGACATCCATCCACCCACCCACCGATCAATCAATCAATCAATCTTTGATTAATTCTTATTATTATTAATAATATAAATTATTATTACTATAGTATTATTATTGTATTTACTACCCCCGGCACGTAGCGGAACCTCCAGGGCAGGGTGGAGACTATCCGGCATGTGGAAGTGCTTCTGGGAAGTGTGTCTGATGTGTGTGGGTCTGTGTGTGTCTGTGTGTGTGTGGGTGTGTGTGTGTGGGTGTGTGTGTGTGGGTGTGTGTGTGGGTGTGTGGGTGTGTGTGTGGGTCTGTGTTTGGGTCTGTGTTTGGGTCTGTGTTTGAGTCTGTGTTTGGGTTTGTGTTTGGGTTTGTGATTGGGTCTGTGTTTGGGTTTGTGTTTGGGTCTGTGTTTGTGTTTGTGTTTGGGTCTCCCCCCCTCTCCCTCTCCCCCAGCTCTCTCCCCCCTCTCTCTCTCCCCCAGCTCTATCTCTCCCCCCCTCTCTCTCTCTCCCCCAGCAATAAAAAACAGACGTCACCCTAATTGTGTGCGTGTGTGTGTGTGTGTGTGTGTGTGTGAGCTGACTGACTTACCCCAGTCTAGTAGACACTCCGACACTCCAGCAGTTGTGACCAAGCTTGCGATGGCCATCTTTTATCTGCCTGCCTGCCTGCCTGCCACCCGCGCCAACCTGAAGGGCCCAAACACTTGTCTTACACTCAGCCCATAACAGATATTGATTAACCCCGTACATACATACATACTTATACGGAACAGGGATAAAGAATAAACAGGTGTCGTGCGTGTGTGTGCGCGCGCGTTATAAACAAGTGCTGTCTGTGAAAAAATCTTTATTGGTGTACGGTTCCTCCTGACATCCATCCACCCACCCACCCACCGATCGATCAATCAATCAATCTTTGATTTATTCTTATTATTATTAATAATATAAATTATTATTACTATAGTATTATTATTGTATTTACTACCCCCGGCATCGCATTAGGATGACTTTTCAGGCTGCTGCAATGTTAAATGCAGTGATCGCCTTGCATTAAAGAAATATTGCAACACCCTGCGATGTGAAATGCAATAATAATCCTGCAAAACCTCTCAAATGTTAAATGCGACTAATGCATCGTATTAGGATAACTTTGCAGGCTGCTGCAATGTTAAATGCAGTGATGGCCTTGCATTAAAGTCATCTAGCGACCCCCAGTGGGTGTTAAATGCAATAAAATTAATTGCAATCATTTTGTAAAACCTCTCAAATGTTAAATGCAACAAATGCATCACATTAGGATGACTTTTCAGGCTGCTGCAATGTTACATGCAGCGCTGGCCTTGCATTAAAGCAATATTGCAACCCCCTGGGATGTTAAATGCAATAAAATTAATTGCAATCATTTTGCAAAACCTCTCAAATGTTAAATGCAATTAATGCAACGCATTAGAACAACTTTGCAGGCTCCTGCAATGTTAAATGCAGCGCAGGCCTTGCATTAAAGCAAAATTGCAGCTGTTCTAGGGTATTAAACGCATTAAAATCATTGTAATAATCATGCAAAATCTCTCAAATGTTCAATCCAACTAATGCATCGTACCATTAAAATCTTTATTGGTGTACGGTTCTTCCTGACATCCATCCACCCACCCACCGATCAATCAATCAATCAATCTTTGATTAATTCTTATTATTATTAATAATATAAATTATTATTACTATAGTATTATTATTGTATTTACTACCCCCGGCACGTAGCGGAACCTCCAGGGCAGGGTGGAGACTATCCGGCATGTGGAAGTGCTTCTGGGAAGTGTGTCTGATGTGTGTGGGTCTGTGTGTGTCTGTGTGTGTGTGGGTGTGTGTGTGGGTGTGTGTGTGTGGGTGTGTGTGTGGGTGTGTGGGTGTGTGTGTGGGTCTGTGTTTGGGTCTGTGTTTGGGTCTGTGTTTGAGTCTGTGTTTGGGTTTGTGTTTGGGTTTGTGATTGGGTCTGTGTTTGGGTTTGTGTTTGGGTCTGTGTTTGTGTTTGTGTTTGGGTCTCCCCCCCTCTCCCTCTCCCCCAGCTCTCTCCCCCCCCTCTCTCTCCCCCAGCTCTATCTCTCCCCCCCCTCTCTCTCTCTCCCCCAGCAATAAAAAACAGACGTCACCCTAATTGTGTGCGTGTGTGTGTGTGTGTGTGTGTGTGTGTGAGCTGACTGACTTACCCCAGTCTAGTAGACACTCCGACACTCCAGCAGTTGTGACCAAGCTTGCGATGGCCATCTTTTATCTGCCTGCCTGCCTGCCTGCCACCCGCGCCAACCTGAAGGGCCCAAACACTTGTCTTACACTCAGCCCATAACAGATATTGATTAACCCCGTACATACATACATACTTATACGGAACAGGGATAAAGAATAAACAGGTGTCGTGCGTGTGTGTGCGCGCGCGTTATAAACAAGTGCTGTCTGTGAAAAAATCTTTATTGGTGTACGGTTCCTCCTGACATCCATCCACCCACCCACCCACCGATCGATCAATCAATCAATCTTTGATTTATTCTTATTATTATTAATAATATAAATTATTATTACTATAGTATTATTATTGTATTTACTACCCCCGGCATCGCATTAGGATGACTTTTCAGGCTGCTGCAATGTTAAATGCAGTGATCGCCTTGCATTAAAGAAATATTGCAACACCCTGCGATGTGAAATGCAATAATAATCCTGCAAAACCTCTCAAATGTTAAATGCGACTAATGCATCGTATTAGGATAACTTTGCAGGCTGCTGCAATGTTAAATGCAGTGATGGCCTTGCATTAAAGTCATCTAGCGACCCCCAGTGGGTGTTAAATGCAATAAAATTAATTGCAATCATTTTGTAAAACCTCTCAAATGTTAAATGCAACAAATGCATCGCATTAGGATGACTTTTCAGGCTGCTGCAATGTTACATGCAGCGCTGGCCTTGCATTAAAGCAATATTGCAACCCCCTGGGATGTTAAATGCAATAAAATTAATTGCAATCATTTTGCAAAACCTCTCAAATGTTAAATGCAATTAATGCAACGCATTAGAACAACTTTGCAGGCTCCTGCAATGTTAAATGCAGCGCAGGCCTTGCATTAAAGCAAAATTGCAGCTGTTCTAGGGTATTAAACGCATTAAAATCATTGTAATAATCATGCAAAATCTCTCAAATGTTCAATCCAACTAATGCATCGTACCATTAAAATCTTTATTGGTGTACGGTTCTTCCTGACATCCATCCACCCACCCACCGATCAATCAATCAATCAATCTTTGATTAATTCTTATTATTATTAATAATATAAATTATTATTACTATAGTATTATTATTGTATTTACTACCCCCGGCACGTAGCGGAACCTCCAGGGCAGGGTGGAGACTATCCGGCATGTGGAAGTGCTTCTGGGAAGTGTGTCTGATGTGTGTGGGTCTGTGTGTGTCTGTGTGTGTGTGGGTGTGTGTGTGTGGGTGTGTGTGTGTGGGTGTGTGTGTGGGTGTGTGGGTGTGTGTGTGGGTCTGTGTTTGGGTCTGTGTTTGGGTCTGTGTTTGAGTCTGTGTTTGGGTTTGTGTTTGGGTTTGTGATTGGGTCTGTGTTTGGGTTTGTGTTTGGGTCTGTGTTTGTGTTTGTGTTTGGGTCTCCCCCCCTCTCCCTCTCCCCCAGCTCTCTCCCCCCTCTCTCTCTCCCCCAGCTCTATCTCTCCCCCCCTCTCTCTCTCTCCCCCAGCAATAAAAAACAGACGTCACCCTAATTGTGTGCGTGTGTGTGTGTGTGTGTGTGTGTGTGAGCTGACTGACTTACCCCAGTCTAGTAGACACTCCGACACTCCAGCAGTTGTGACCAAGCTTGCGATGGCCATCTTTTATCTGCCTGCCTGCCTGCCTGCCACCCGCGCCAACCTGAAGGGCCCAAACACTTGTCTTACACTCAGCCCATAACAGATATTGATTAACCCCGTACATACATACATACTTATACGGAACAGGGATAAAGAATAAACAGGTGTCGTGCGTGTGTGTGCGCGCGCGTTATAAACAAGTGCTGTCTGTGAAAAAATCTTTATTGGTGTACGGTTCCTCCTGACATCCATCCACCCACCCACCCACCGATCGATCAATCAATCAATCTTTGATTTATTCTTATTATTATTAATAATATAAATTATTATTACTATAGTATTATTATTGTATTTACTACCCCCGGCATCGCATTAGGATGACTTTTCAGGCTGCTGCAATGTTAAATGCAGTGATCGCCTTGCATTAAAGAAATATTGCAACACCCTGCGATGTGAAATGCAATAATAATCCTGCAAAACCTCTCAAATGTTAAATGCGACTAATGCATCGTATTAGGATAACTTTGCAGGCTGCTGCAATGTTAAATGCAGTGATGGCCTTGCATTAAAGTCATCTAGCGACCCCCAGTGGGTGTTAAATGCAATAAAATTAATTGCAATCATTTTGTAAAACCTCTCAAATGTTAAATGCAACAAATGCATCGCATTAGGATGACTTTTCAGGCTGCTGCAATGTTACATGCAGCGCTGGCCTTGCATTAAAGCAATATTGCAACCCCCTGGGATGTTAAATGCAATAAAATTAATTGCAATCATTTTGCAAAACCTCTCAAATGTTAAATGCAATTAATGCAACGCATTAGAACAACTTTGCAGACTCCTGCAATGTTAAATGCAGCGCAGGCCTTGCATTAAAGCAAAATTGCAGCTGTTCTAGGGTATTAAACGCATTAAAATCATTGTAATAATCATGCAAAATCTCTCAAATGTTCAATCCAACTAATGCATCGTACCATTAAAATCTTTATTGGTGTACGGTTCTTCCTGACATCCATCCACCCACCCACCGATCAATCAATCAATCAATCTTTGATTAATTCTTATTATTATTAATAATATAAATTATTATTACTATAGTATTATTATTGTATTTACTACCCCCGGCACGTAGCGGAACCTCCAGGGCAGGGTGGAGACTATCCGGCATGTGGAAGTGCTTCTGGGAAGTGTGTCTGATGTGTGTGGGTCTGTGTGTGTCTGTGTGTGTGTGGGTGTGTGTGTGGGTGTGTGTGTGTGGGTGTGTGTGTGGGTGTGTGGGTGTGTGTGTGGGTCTGTGTTTGGGTCTGTGTTTGGGTCTGTGTTTGAGTCTGTGTTTGGGTTTGTGTTTGGGTTTGTGATTGGGTCTGTGTTTGGGTTTGTGTTTGGGTCTGTGTTTGTGTTTGTGTTTGGGTCTCCCCCCCTCTCCCTCTCCCCCAGCTCTCTCCCCCCCTCTCTCTCTCCCCCAGCTCTATCTCTCCCCCCCTCTCTCTCTCTCCCCCAGCAATAAAAAACAGACGTCACCCTAATTGTGTGCGTGTGTGTGTGTGTGTGTGTGTGTGTGAGCTGACTGACTTACCCCAGTCCAGTAGACACTCCGACACTCCAGCAGTTGTGACCAAGCTTGCGATGGCCATCTTTTATCTGCCTGCCTGCCACCCGCGCCAACCTGAAGGGCCCAAACACTTGTCTTACACTCAGCCCATAACAGATATTGATTAACCCCGTACATACATACATACTTATACGGAACAGGGATAAAGAATAAACAGGTGTCGTGCGTGTGTGTGCGCGCGCGTTATAAACAAGTGCTGTCTGTGAAAAAATCTTTATTGGTGTACGGTTCCTCCTGACATCCATCCACCCACCCACCCACCGATCGATCAATCAATCAATCTTTGATTTATTCTTATTATTATTAATAATATAAATTATTATTACTATAGTATTATTATTGTATTTACTACCCCCGGCATCGCATTAGGATGACTTTTCAGGCTGCTGCAATGTTAAATGCAGTGATCGCCTTGCATTAAAGAAATATTGCAACACCCTGCGATGTGAAATGCAATAATAATCCTGCAAAACCTCTCAAATGTTAAATGCGACTAATGCATCGTATTAGGATAACTTTGCAGGCTGCTGCAATGTTAAATGCAGTGATGGCCTTGCATTAAAGTCATCTAGCGACCCCCAGTGGGTGTTAAATGCAATAAAATTAATTGCAATCATTTTGTAAAACCTCTCAAATGTTAAATGCAACAAATGCATCGCATTAGGATGACTTTTCAGGCTGCTGCAATGTTACATGCAGCGCTGGCCTTGCATTAAAGCAATATTGCAACCCCCTGGGATGTTAAATGCAATAAAATTAATTGCAATCATTTTGCAAAACCTCTCAAATGTTAAATGCAATTAATGCAACGCATTAGAACAACTTTGCAGGCTCCTGCAATGTTAAATGCAGCGCAGGCCTTGCATTAAAGCAAAATTGCAGCTGTTCTAGGGTATTAAACGCATTAAAATCATTGTAATAATCATGCAAAATCTCTCAAATGTTCAATCCAACTAATGCATCGTACCATTAAAATCTTTATTGGTGTACGGTTCTTCCTGACATCCATCCACCCACCCACCGATCAATCAATCAATCAATCTTTGATTAATTCTTATTATTATTAATAATATAAATTATTATTACTATAGTATTATTATTGTATTTACTACCCCCGGCACGTAGCGGAACCTCCAGGGCAGGGTGGAGACTATCCGGCATGTGGAAGTGCTTCTGGGAAGTGTGTCTGATGTGTGTGGGTCTGTGTGTGTCTGTGTGTGTGTGGGTGTGTGTGTGTGGGTGTGTGTGTGTGGGTGTGTGTGTGGGTGTGTGGGTGTGTGTGTGGGTCTGTGTTTGGGTCTGTGTTTGGGTCTGTGTTTGAGTCTGTGTTTGGGTTTGTGTTTGGGTTTGTGATTGGGTCTGTGTTTGGGTTTGTGTTTGGGTCTGTGTTTGTGTTTGTGTTTGGGTCTCCCCCCCTCTCCCTCTCCCCCAGCTCTCTCCCCCCTCTCTCTCTCCCCCAGCTCTATCTCTCCCCCCCTCTCTCTCTCTCCCCCAGCAATAAAAAACAGACGTCACCCTAATTGTGTGCGTGTGTGTGTGTGTGTGTGTGTGTGTGAGCTGACTGACTTACCCCAGTCTAGTAGACACTCCGACACTCCAGCAGTTGTGACCAAGCTTGCGATGGCCATCTTTTATCTGCCTGCCTGCCTGCCTGCCACCCGCGCCAACCTGAAGGGCCCAAACACTTGTCTTACACTCAGCCCATAACAGATATTGATTAACCCCGTACATACATACATACTTATACGGAACAGGGATAAAGAATAAACAGGTGTCGTGCGTGTGTGTGCGCGCGCGTTATAAACAAGTGCTGTCTGTGAAAAAATCTTTATTGGTGTACGGTTCCTCCTGACATCCATCCACCCACCCACCCACCGATCGATCAATCAATCAATCTTTGATTTATTCTTATTATTATTAATAATATAAATTATTATTACTATAGTATTATTATTGTATTTACTACCCCCGGCATCGCATTAGGATGACTTTTCAGGCTGCTGCAATGTTAAATGCAGTGATCGCCTTGCATTAAAGAAATATTGCAACACCCTGCGATGTGAAATGCAATAATAATCCTGCAAAACCTCTCAAATGTTAAATGCGACTAATGCATCGTATTAGGATAACTTTGCAGGCTGCTGCAATGTTAAATGCAGTGATGGCCTTGCATTAAAGTCATCTAGCGACCCCCAGTGGGTGTTAAATGCAATAAAATTAATTGCAATCATTTTGTAAAACCTCTCAAATGTTAAATGCAACAAATGCATCACATTAGGATGACTTTTCAGGCTGCTGCAATGTTACATGCAGCGCTGGCCTTGCATTAAAGCAATATTGCAACCCCCTGGGATGTTAAATGCAATAAAATTAATTGCAATCATTTTGCAAAACCTCTCAAATGTTAAATGCAATTAATGCAACGCATTAGAACAACTTTGCAGGCTCCTGCAATGTTAAATGCAGCGCAGGCCTTGCATTAAAGCAAAATTGCAGCTGTTCTAGGGTATTAAACGCATTAAAATCATTGTAATAATCATGCAAAATCTCTCAAATGTTCAATCCAACTAATGCATCGTACCATTAAAATCTTTATTGGTGTACGGTTCTTCCTGACATCCATCCACCCACCCACCGATCAATCAATCAATCAATCTTTGATTAATTCTTATTATTATTAATAATATAAATTATTATTACTATAGTATTATTATTGTATTTACTACCCCCGGCACGTAGCGGAACCTCCAGGGCAGGGTGGAGACTATCCGGCATGTGGAAGTGCTTCTGGGAAGTGTGTCTGATGTGTGTGGGTCTGTGTGTGTCTGTGTGTGTGTGGGTGTGTGTGTGGGTGTGTGTGTGTGGGTGTGTGTGTGGGTGTGTGGGTGTGTGTGTGGGTCTGTGTTTGGGTCTGTGTTTGGGTCTGTGTTTGAGTCTGTGTTTGGGTTTGTGTTTGGGTTTGTGATTGGGTCTGTGTTTGGGTTTGTGTTTGGGTCTGTGTTTGTGTTTGTGTTTGGGTCTCCCCCCCTCTCCCTCTCCCCCAGCTCTCTCCCCCCCCTCTCTCTCCCCCAGCTCTATCTCTCCCCCCCCTCTCTCTCTCTCCCCCAGCAATAAAAAACAGACGTCACCCTAATTGTGTGCGTGTGTGTGTGTGTGTGTGTGTGTGTGTGAGCTGACTGACTTACCCCAGTCTAGTAGACACTCCGACACTCCAGCAGTTGTGACCAAGCTTGCGATGGCCATCTTTTATCTGCCTGCCTGCCTGCCTGCCACCCGCGCCAACCTGAAGGGCCCAAACACTTGTCTTACACTCAGCCCATAACAGATATTGATTAACCCCGTACATACATACATACTTATACGGAACAGGGATAAAGAATAAACAGGTGTCGTGCGTGTGTGTGCGCGCGCGTTATAAACAAGTGCTGTCTGTGAAAAAATCTTTATTGGTGTACGGTTCCTCCTGACATCCATCCACCCACCCACCCACCGATCGATCAATCAATCAATCTTTGATTTATTCTTATTATTATTAATAATATAAATTATTATTACTATAGTATTATTATTGTATTTACTACCCCCGGCATCGCATTAGGATGACTTTTCAGGCTGCTGCAATGTTAAATGCAGTGATCGCCTTGCATTAAAGAAATATTGCAACACCCTGCGATGTGAAATGCAATAATAATCCTGCAAAACCTCTCAAATGTTAAATGCGACTAATGCATCGTATTAGGATAACTTTGCAGGCTGCTGCAATGTTAAATGCAGTGATGGCCTTGCATTAAAGTCATCTAGCGACCCCCAGTGGGTGTTAAATGCAATAAAATTAATTGCAATCATTTTGTAAAACCTCTCAAATGTTAAATGCAACAAATGCATCGCATTAGGATGACTTTTCAGGCTGCTGCAATGTTACATGCAGCGCTGGCCTTGCATTAAAGCAATATTGCAACCCCCTGGGATGTTAAATGCAATAAAATTAATTGCAATCATTTTGCAAAACCTCTCAAATGTTAAATGCAATTAATGCAACGCATTAGAACAACTTTGCAGGCTCCTGCAATGTTAAATGCAGCGCAGGCCTTGCATTAAAGCAAAATTGCAGCTGTTCTAGGGTATTAAACGCATTAAAATCATTGTAATAATCATGCAAAATCTCTCAAATGTTCAATCCAACTAATGCATCGTACCATTAAAATCTTTATTGGTGTACGGTTCTTCCTGACATCCATCCACCCACCCACCGATCAATCAATCAATCAATCTTTGATTAATTCTTATTATTATTAATAATATAAATTATTATTACTATAGTATTATTATTGTATTTACTACCCCCGGCACGTAGCGGAACCTCCAGGGCAGGGTGGAGACTATCCGGCATGTGGAAGTGCTTCTGGGAAGTGTGTCTGATGTGTGTGGGTCTGTGTGTGTCTGTGTGTGTGTGGGTGTGTGTGTGTGGGTGTGTGTGTGTGGGTGTGTGTGTGGGTGTGTGGGTGTGTGTGTGGGTCTGTGTTTGGGTCTGTGTTTGGGTCTGTGTTTGAGTCTGTGTTTGGGTTTGTGTTTGGGTTTGTGATTGGGTCTGTGTTTGGGTTTGTGTTTGGGTCTGTGTTTGTGTTTGTGTTTGGGTCTCCCCCCCTCTCCCTCTCCCCCAGCTCTCTCCCCCCTCTCTCTCTCCCCCAGCTCTATCTCTCCCCCCCTCTCTCTCTCTCCCCCAGCAATAAAAAACAGACGTCACCCTAATTGTGTGCGTGTGTGTGTGTGTGTGTGTGTGTGTGAGCTGACTGACTTACCCCAGTCTAGTAGACACTCCGACACTCCAGCAGTTGTGACCAAGCTTGCGATGGCCATCTTTTATCTGCCTGCCTGCCTGCCTGCCACCCGCGCCAACCTGAAGGGCCCAAACACTTGTCTTACACTCAGCCCATAACAGATATTGATTAACCCCGTACATACATACATACTTATACGGAACAGGGATAAAGAATAAACAGGTGTCGTGCGTGTGTGTGCGCGCGCGTTATAAACAAGTGCTGTCTGTGAAAAAATCTTTATTGGTGTACGGTTCCTCCTGACATCCATCCACCCACCCACCCACCGATCGATCAATCAATCAATCTTTGATTTATTCTTATTATTATTAATAATATAAATTATTATTACTATAGTATTATTATTGTATTTACTACCCCCGGCATCGCATTAGGATGACTTTTCAGGCTGCTGCAATGTTAAATGCAGTGATCGCCTTGCATTAAAGAAATATTGCAACACCCTGCGATGTGAAATGCAATAATAATCCTGCAAAACCTCTCAAATGTTAAACGTGACTAATGCATCGTATTAGGATAACTTTGCAGGCTACTGCAATGTTAAATGCAGTGATGGCCTTGCATTAAAGTCATCTAGCGACCCCCCATGGATGTTATATGCATTAAATTAATTGCAATAATTTTGCAAAACCTCTCAAATGTTAAATGCAACAAATGCATCGCATTAGGATGACTTTTCTGGCTGCTGCAATGTTAAATGCAGTGATCGCCTTGCATTAAAGAAATATTGCAACACCCTGCGATGTGAAATGCAATAATAATCCTGCAAAACCTCTCAAATGTTAAACGTGACTAATGCATCGTATTAGGATAACTTTGCAGGCTACTGCAATGTTAAATGCAGTGATGGCCTTGCATTAAAGTCATCTAGCGACCCCCAGTGGGTGTTAAATGCAATAAAATTAATTGCAATCATTTTGTAAAACCTCTCAAATGTTAAATGCAACAAATGCATCGCATTAGGATGACTTTTCAGGCTGCTGCAATGTTACATGCAGCGCTGGCCTTGCATTAAAGCAATATTGCAACCCCCTGGGATGTTAAATGCAATAAAATTAATTGCAATCATTTTGCAAAACCTCTCAAATGTTAAATGCAATTAATGCAACGCATTAGAACAACTTTGCAGACTCCTGCAATGTTAAATGCAGCGCAGGCCTTGCATTAAAGCAAAATTGCAGCTGTTCTAGGGTATTAAACGCATTAAAATCATTGTAATAATCATGCAAAATCTCTCAAATGTTCAATCCAACTAATGCATCGTACCATTAAAATCTTTATTGGTGTACGGTTCTTCCTGACATCCATCCACCCACCCACCGATCAATCAATCAATCAATCTTTGATTAATTCTTATTATTATTAATAATATAAATTATTATTACTATAGTATTATTATTGTATTTACTACCCCCGGCACGTAGCGGAACCTCCAGGGCAGGGTGGAGACTATCCGGCATGTGGAAGTGCTTCTGGGAAGTGTGTCTGATGTGTGTGGGTCTGTGTGTGTCTGTGTGTGTGTGGGTGTGTGTGTGGGTGTGTGTGTGTGGGTGTGTGTGTGGGTGTGTGGGTGTGTGTGTGGGTCTGTGTTTGGGTCTGTGTTTGGGTCTGTGTTTGAGTCTGTGTTTGGGTTTGTGTTTGGGTTTGTGATTGGGTCTGTGTTTGGGTTTGTGTTTGGGTCTGTGTTTGTGTTTGTGTTTGGGTCTCCCCCCCTCTCCCTCTCCCCCAGCTCTCTCCCCCCCTCTCTCTCTCCCCCAGCTCTATCTCTCCCCCCCTCTCTCTCTCTCCCCCAGCAATAAAAAACAGACGTCACCCTAATTGTGTGCGTGTGTGTGTGTGTGTGTGTGTGTGTGAGCTGACTGACTTACCCCAGTCTAGTAGACACTCCGACACTCCAGCAGTTGTGACCAAGCTTGCGATGGCCATCTTTTATCTGCCTGCCTGCCACCCGCGCCAACCTGAAGGGCCCAAACACTTGTCTTACACTCAGCCCATAACAGATATTGATTAACCCCGTACATACATACATACTTATACGGAACAGGGATAAAGAATAAACAGGTGTCGTGCGTGTGTGTGCGCGCGCGTTATAAACAAGTGCTGTCTGTGAAAAAATCTTTATTGGTGTACGGTTCCTCCTGACATCCATCCACCCACCCACCCACCGATCGATCAATCAATCAATCTTTGATTTATTCTTATTATTATTAATAATATAAATTATTATTACTATAGTATTATTATTGTATTTACTACCCCCGGCATCGCATTAGGATGACTTTTCAGGCTGCTGCAATGTTAAATGCAGTGATCGCCTTGCATTAAAGAAATATTGCAACACCCTGCGATGTGAAATGCAATAATAATCCTGCAAAACCTCTCAAATGTTAAATGCGACTAATGCATCGTATTAGGATAACTTTGCAGGCTGCTGCAATGTTAAATGCAGTGATGGCCTTGCATTAAAGTCATCTAGCGACCCCCAGTGGGTGTTAAATGCAATAAAATTAATTGCAATCATTTTGTAAAACCTCTCAAATGTTAAATGCAACAAATGCATCGCATTAGGATGACTTTTCAGGCTGCTGCAATGTTACATGCAGCGCTGGCCTTGCATTAAAGCAATATTGCAACCCCCTGGGATGTTAAATGCAATAAAATTAATTGCAATCATTTTGCAAAACCTCTCAAATGTTAAATGCAATTAATGCAACGCATTAGAACAACTTTGCAGGCTCCTGCAATGTTAAATGCAGCGCAGGCCTTGCATTAAAGCAAAATTGCAGCTGTTCTAGGGTATTAAACGCATTAAAATCATTGTAATAATCATGCAAAATCTCTCAAATGTTCAATCCAACTAATGCATCGTACCATTAAAATCTTTATTGGTGTACGGTTCTTCCTGACATCCATCCACCCACCCACCGATCAATCAATCAATCAATCTTTGATTAATTCTTATTATTATTAATAATATAAATTATTATTACTATAGTATTATTATTGTATTTACTACCCCCGGCACGTAGCGGAACCTCCAGGGCAGGGTGGAGACTATCCGGCATGTGGAAGTGCTTCTGGGAAGTGTGTCTGATGTGTGTGGGTCTGTGTGTGTCTGTGTGTGTGTGGGTGTGTGTGTGTGGGTGTGTGTGTGTGGGTGTGTGTGTGGGTGTGTGGGTGTGTGTGTGGGTCTGTGTTTGGGTCTGTGTTTGGGTCTGTGTTTGAGTCTGTGTTTGGGTTTGTGTTTGGGTTTGTGATTGGGTCTGTGTTTGGGTTTGTGTTTGGGTCTGTGTTTGTGTTTGTGTTTGGGTCTCCCCCCCTCTCCCTCTCCCCCAGCTCTCTCCCCCCTCTCTCTCTCCCCCAGCTCTATCTCTCCCCCCCTCTCTCTCTCTCCCCCAGCAATAAAAAACAGACGTCACCCTAATTGTGTGCGTGTGTGTGTGTGTGTGTGTGTGTGTGAGCTGACTGACTTACCCCAGTCTAGTAGACACTCCGACACTCCAGCAGTTGTGACCAAGCTTGCGATGGCCATCTTTTATCTGCCTGCCTGCCTGCCTGCCACCCGCGCCAACCTGAAGGGCCCAAACACTTGTCTTACACTCAGCCCATAACAGATATTGATTAACCCCGTACATACATACATACTTATACGGAACAGGGATAAAGAATAAACAGGTGTCGTGCGTGTGTGTGCGCGCGCGTTATAAACAAGTGCTGTCTGTGAAAAAATCTTTATTGGTGTACGGTTCCTCCTGACATCCATCCACCCACCCACCCACCGATCGATCAATCAATCAATCTTTGATTTATTCTTATTATTATTAATAATATAAATTATTATTACTATAGTATTATTATTGTATTTACTACCCCCGGCATCGCATTAGGATGACTTTTCAGGCTGCTGCAATGTTAAATGCAGTGATCGCCTTGCATTAAAGAAATATTGCAACACCCTGCGATGTGAAATGCAATAATAATCCTGCAAAACCTCTCAAATGTTAAATGCGACTAATGCATCGTATTAGGATAACTTTGCAGGCTGCTGCAATGTTAAATGCAGTGATGGCCTTGCATTAAAGTCATCTAGCGACCCCCAGTGGGTGTTAAATGCAATAAAATTAATTGCAATCATTTTGTAAAACCTCTCAAATGTTAAATGCAACAAATGCATCACATTAGGATGACTTTTCAGGCTGCTGCAATGTTACATGCAGCGCTGGCCTTGCATTAAAGCAATATTGCAACCCCCTGGGATGTTAAATGCAATAAAATTAATTGCAATCATTTTGCAAAACCTCTCAAATGTTAAATGCAATTAATGCAACGCATTAGAACAACTTTGCAGGCTCCTGCAATGTTAAATGCAGCGCAGGCCTTGCATTAAAGCAAAATTGCAGCTGTTCTAGGGTATTAAACGCATTAAAATCATTGTAATAATCATGCAAAATCTCTCAAATGTTCAATCCAACTAATGCATCGTACCATTAAAATCTTTATTGGTGTACGGTTCTTCCTGACATCCATCCACCCACCCACCGATCAATCAATCAATCAATCTTTGATTAATTCTTATTATTATTAATAATATAAATTATTATTACTATAGTATTATTATTGTATTTACTACCCCCGGCACGTAGCGGAACCTCCAGGGCAGGGTGGAGACTATCCGGCATGTGGAAGTGCTTCTGGGAAGTGTGTCTGATGTGTGTGGGTCTGTGTGTGTCTGTGTGTGTGTGGGTGTGTGTGTGGGTGTGTGTGTGTGGGTGTGTGTGTGGGTGTGTGGGTGTGTGTGTGGGTCTGTGTTTGGGTCTGTGTTTGGGTCTGTGTTTGAGTCTGTGTTTGGGTTTGTGTTTGGGTTTGTGATTGGGTCTGTGTTTGGGTTTGTGTTTGGGTCTGTGTTTGTGTTTGTGTTTGGGTCTCCCCCCCTCTCCCTCTCCCCCAGCTCTCTCCCCCCCCTCTCTCTCCCCCAGCTCTATCTCTCCCCCCCCTCTCTCTCTCTCCCCCAGCAATAAAAAACAGACGTCACCCTAATTGTGTGCGTGTGTGTGTGTGTGTGTGTGTGTGTGTGAGCTGACTGACTTACCCCAGTCTAGTAGACACTCCGACACTCCAGCAGTTGTGACCAAGCTTGCGATGGCCATCTTTTATCTGCCTGCCTGCCTGCCTGCCACCCGCGCCAACCTGAAGGGCCCAAACACTTGTCTTACACTCAGCCCATAACAGATATTGATTAACCCCGTACATACATACATACTTATACGGAACAGGGATAAAGAATAAACAGGTGTCGTGCGTGTGTGTGCGCGCGCGTTATAAACAAGTGCTGTCTGTGAAAAAATCTTTATTGGTGTACGGTTCCTCCTGACATCCATCCACCCACCCACCCACCGATCGATCAATCAATCAATCTTTGATTTATTCTTATTATTATTAATAATATAAATTATTATTACTATAGTATTATTATTGTATTTACTACCCCCGGCATCGCATTAGGATGACTTTTCAGGCTGCTGCAATGTTAAATGCAGTGATCGCCTTGCATTAAAGAAATATTGCAACACCCTGCGATGTGAAATGCAATAATAATCCTGCAAAACCTCTCAAATGTTAAATGCGACTAATGCATCGTATTAGGATAACTTTGCAGGCTGCTGCAATGTTAAATGCAGTGATGGCCTTGCATTAAAGTCATCTAGCGACCCCCAGTGGGTGTTAAATGCAATAAAATTAATTGCAATCATTTTGTAAAACCTCTCAAATGTTAAATGCAACAAATGCATCGCATTAGGATGACTTTTCAGGCTGCTGCAATGTTACATGCAGCGCTGGCCTTGCATTAAAGCAATATTGCAACCCCCTGGGATGTTAAATGCAATAAAATTAATTGCAATCATTTTGCAAAACCTCTCAAATGTTAAATGCAATTAATGCAACGCATTAGAACAACTTTGCAGGCTCCTGCAATGTTAAATGCAGCGCAGGCCTTGCATTAAAGCAAAATTGCAGCTGTTCTAGGGTATTAAACGCATTAAAATCATTGTAATAATCATGCAAAATCTCTCAAATGTTCAATCCAACTAATGCATCGTACCATTAAAATCTTTATTGGTGTACGGTTCTTCCTGACATCCATCCACCCACCCACCGATCAATCAATCAATCAATCTTTGATTAATTCTTATTATTATTAATAATATAAATTATTATTACTATAGTATTATTATTGTATTTACTACCCCCGGCACGTAGCGGAACCTCCAGGGCAGGGTGGAGACTATCCGGCATGTGGAAGTGCTTCTGGGAAGTGTGTCTGATGTGTGTGGGTCTGTGTGTGTCTGTGTGTGTGTGGGTGTGTGTGTGTGGGTGTGTGTGTGTGGGTGTGTGTGTGGGTGTGTGGGTGTGTGTGTGGGTCTGTGTTTGGGTCTGTGTTTGGGTCTGTGTTTGAGTCTGTGTTTGGGTTTGTGTTTGGGTTTGTGATTGGGTCTGTGTTTGGGTTTGTGTTTGGGTCTGTGTTTGTGTTTGTGTTTGGGTCTCCCCCCCTCTCCCTCTCCCCCAGCTCTCTCCCCCCTCTCTCTCTCCCCCAGCTCTATCTCTCCCCCCCTCTCTCTCTCTCCCCCAGCAATAAAAAACAGACGTCACCCTAATTGTGTGCGTGTGTGTGTGTGTGTGTGTGTGTGTGAGCTGACTGACTTACCCCAGTCTAGTAGACACTCCGACACTCCAGCAGTTGTGACCAAGCTTGCGATGGCCATCTTTTATCTGCCTGCCTGCCTGCCTGCCACCCGCGCCAACCTGAAGGGCCCAAACACTTGTCTTACACTCAGCCCATAACAGATATTGATTAACCCCGTACATACATACATACTTATACGGAACAGGGATAAAGAATAAACAGGTGTCGTGCGTGTGTGTGCGCGCGCGTTATAAACAAGTGCTGTCTGTGAAAAAATCTTTATTGGTGTACGGTTCCTCCTGACATCCATCCACCCACCCACCCACCGATCGATCAATCAATCAATCTTTGATTTATTCTTATTATTATTAATAATATAAATTATTATTACTATAGTATTATTATTGTATTTACTACCCCCGGCATCGCATTAGGATGACTTTTCAGGCTGCTGCAATGTTAAATGCAGTGATCGCCTTGCATTAAAGAAATATTGCAACACCCTGCGATGTGAAATGCAATAATAATCCTGCAAAACCTCTCAAATGTTAAACGTGACTAATGCATCGTATTAGGATAACTTTGCAGGCTACTGCAATGTTAAATGCAGTGATGGCCTTGCATTAAAGTCATCTAGCGACCCCCCATGGATGTTATATGCATTAAATTAATTGCAATAATTTTGCAAAACCTCTCAAATGTTAAATGCAACAAATGCATCGCATTAGGATGACTTTTCTGGCTGCTGCAATGTTAAATGCAGTGATCGCCTTGCATTAAAGAAATATTGCAACACCCTGCGATGTGAAATGCAATAATAATCCTGCAAAACCTCTCAAATGTTAAACGTGACTAATGCATCGTATTAGGATAACTTTGCAGGCTACTGCAATGTTAAATGCAGTGATGGCCTTGCATTAAAGTCATCTAGCGACCCCCCATGGATGTTATATGCATTAAATTAATTGCAATAATTTTGCAAAACCTCTCAAATGTTAAATGCAACAAATGCATCGCATTAGGATGACTTTTCTGGCTGTTGCAATGTTAAATGCAGTGATCGCCTTGCATTAAAGAAATATTGCAACACCCTGCGATGTGAAATGCAATAATAATCCTGCAAAACCTCTCAAATGTTAAATGCGACTAAAGCATCGTATTAGGATAACTTTGCAGGCTGCTGCATTGTTAAATGCAGCGCTGGCGTTGCATTAAAGCAATATTGCAACCCCCTGGGATGTAAATGCAATAAAATTAATTGAAATAATTTTGCAAAACCTCTCAAATGTTAAATGCAATTAATGCAACGCATTAGAACAACTTTGCAGGCTCCTGCAATGTTAAATGCAGCGCAGGCCTTGCATTAAAGCAAAATTGCAGCTGTTCTGGGGTATTAAACGCATTAAAATCATTGTAATAATCATGCAAAATCTCTCAAATGTTCAATGCAACTAATGCATGGTACCATTAAAATCTTTATTGGTGTACGGTTGCCCCTGACATCCATCCACCCACCCACCGATCGATCAATCAATCTTTGATTAATTCTTATTATTATTAATAATATAAATTATTATTACTATAGTATTATTATTGTGTTTACTACCCCCGGCATCGCATTAGGATGATTTTTCAGGCTGCTGCAATGTTAAATGCAGTGATCGCCTTGCATTAAAGAAATATTGCAACACCCTGCGATGTGAAATGCAATAATAATCCTGCAAAACCTCTCAAATGTTAAATGCGACTAATGCATCGTATTAGGATAACTTTGCAGGCTGCTGCAATGTTAAATGCAGTGATGGCCTTGCATTAAAGTCATCTAGCGACCCCCAGTGGGTGTTAAATGCAATAAAATTAATTGCAATCATTTTGTAAAACCTCTCAAATGTTAAATGCAACAAATGCATCGCATTAGGATGACTTTTCAGGCTGCTGCAATGTTACATGCAGCGCTGGCCTTGCATTAAAGCAATATTGCAACCCCCTGGGATGTTAAATGCAATAAAATTAATTGCAATCATTTTGCAAAACCTCTCAAATGTTAAATGCAATTAATGCAACGCATTAGAACAACTTTGCAGGCTCCTGCAATGTTAAATGCAGCGCAGGCCTTGCATTAAAGCAAAATTGCAGCTGTTCTAGGGTATTAAATGCATTAAAATCATTGTAATAATCATGCAAAATCTCTCAAATGTTCAATCCAACTAATGCATCGTACCATTAAAATCTTTATTGGTGTACGGTTCTTCCTGACATCCATCCACCCACCCACCGATCAATCAATCAATCAATCTTTGATTAATTCTTATTATTATTAATAATATAAATTATTATTACTATAGTATTATTATTGTATTTACTACCCCCGGCACGTAGCGGAACCTCCAGGGCAGGGTGGAGACTATCCGGCATGTGGAAGTGCTTCTGGGAAGTGTGTCTGATGTGTGTGGGTCTGTGTGTGTCTGTGTGTGTGTGGGTGTGTGTGTGGGTGTGTGTGTGTGGGTGTGTGTGTGGGTGTGTGGGTGTGTGTGTGGGTCTGTGTTTGGGTCTGTGTTTGGGTCTGTGTTTGAGTCTGTGTTTGGGTTTGTGTTTGGGTTTGTGATTGGGTCTGTGTTTGGGTTTGTGTTTGGGTCTGTGTTTGTGTTTGTGTTTGGGTCTCCCCCCCTCTCCCTCTCCCCCAGCTCTCTCCCCCCCTCTCTCTCTCCCCCAGCTCTATCTCTCCCCCCCTCTCTCTCTCTCCCCCAGCAATAAAAAACAGACGTCACCCTAATTGTGTGCGTGTGTGTGTGTGTGTGTGTGTGTGTGAGCTGACTGACTTACCCCAGTCTAGTAGACACTCCGACACTCCAGCAGTTGTGACCAAGCTTGCGATGGCCATCTTTTATCTGCCTGCCTGCCTGCCTGCCACCCGCGCCAACCTGAAGGGCCCAAACACTTGTCTTACACTCAGCCCATAACAGATATTGATTAACCCCGTACATACATACATACTTATACGGAACAGGGATAAAGAATAAACAGGTGTCGTGCGTGTGTGTGCGCGCGCGTTATAAACAAGTGCTGTCTGTGAAAAAATCTTTATTGGTGTACGGTTCCTCCTGACATCCATCCACCCACCCACCCACCGATCGATCAATCAATCAATCTTTGATTTATTCTTATTATTATTAATAATATAAATTATTATTACTATAGTATTATTATTGTATTTACTACCCCCGGCATCGCATTAGGATGACTTTTCAGGCTGCTGCAATGTTAAATGCAGTGATCGCCTTGCATTAAAGAAATATTGCAACACCCTGCGATGTGAAATGCAATAATAATCCTGCAAAACCTCTCAAATGTTAAATGCGACTAATGCATCGTATTAGGATAACTTTGCAGGCTGCTGCAATGTTAAATGCAGTGATGGCCTTGCATTAAAGTCATCTAGCGACCCCCAGTGGGTGTTAAATGCAATAAAATTAATTGCAATCATTTTGTAAAACCTCTCAAATGTTAAATGCAACAAATGCATCACATTAGGATGACTTTTCAGGCTGCTGCAATGTTACATGCAGCGCTGGCCTTGCATTAAAGCAATATTGCAACCCCCTGGGATGTTAAATGCAATAAAATTAATTGCAATCATTTTGCAAAACCTCTCAAATGTTAAATGCAATTAATGCAACGCATTAGAACAACTTTGCAGGCTCCTGCAATGTTAAATGCAGCGCAGGCCTTGCATTAAAGCAAAATTGCAGCTGTTCTAGGGTATTAAACGCATTAAAATCATTGTAATAATCATGCAAAATCTCTCAAATGTTCAATCCAACTAATGCATCGTACCATTAAAATCTTTATTGGTGTACGGTTCTTCCTGACATCCATCCACCCACCCACCGATCAATCAATCAATCAATCTTTGATTAATTCTTATTATTATTAATAATATAAATTATTATTACTATAGTATTATTATTGTATTTACTACCCCCGGCACGTAGCGGAACCTCCAGGGCAGGGTGGAGACTATCCGGCATGTGGAAGTGCTTCTGGGAAGTGTGTCTGATGTGTGTGGGTCTGTGTGTGTCTGTGTGTGTGTGGGTGTGTGTGTGGGTGTGTGTGTGTGGGTGTGTGTGTGGGTGTGTGGGTGTGTGTGTGGGTCTGTGTTTGGGTCTGTGTTTGGGTCTGTGTTTGAGTCTGTGTTTGGGTTTGTGTTTGGGTTTGTGATTGGGTCTGTGTTTGGGTTTGTGTTTGGGTCTGTGTTTGTGTTTGTGTTTGGGTCTCCCCCCCTCTCCCTCTCCCCCAGCTCTCTCCCCCCCCTCTCTCTCCCCCAGCTCTATCTCTCCCCCCCCTCTCTCTCTCTCCCCCAGCAATAAAAAACAGACGTCACCCTAATTGTGTGCGTGTGTGTGTGTGTGTGTGTGTGTGTGTGAGCTGACTGACTTACCCCAGTCTAGTAGACACTCCGACACTCCAGCAGTTGTGACCAAGCTTGCGATGGCCATCTTTTATCTGCCTGCCTGCCTGCCTGCCACCCGCGCCAACCTGAAGGGCCCAAACACTTGTCTTACACTCAGCCCATAACAGATATTGATTAACCCCGTACATACATACATACTTATACGGAACAGGGATAAAGAATAAACAGGTGTCGTGCGTGTGTGTGCGCGCGCGTTATAAACAAGTGCTGTCTGTGAAAAAATCTTTATTGGTGTACGGTTCCTCCTGACATCCATCCACCCACCCACCCACCGATCGATCAATCAATCAATCTTTGATTTATTCTTATTATTATTAATAATATAAATTATTATTACTATAGTATTATTATTGTATTTACTACCCCCGGCATCGCATTAGGATGACTTTTCAGGCTGCTGCAATGTTAAATGCAGTGATCGCCTTGCATTAAAGAAATATTGCAACACCCTGCGATGTGAAATGCAATAATAATCCTGCAAAACCTCTCAAATGTTAAATGCGACTAATGCATCGTATTAGGATAACTTTGCAGGCTGCTGCAATGTTAAATGCAGTGATGGCCTTGCATTAAAGTCATCTAGCGACCCCCAGTGGGTGTTAAATGCAATAAAATTAATTGCAATCATTTTGTAAAACCTCTCAAATGTTAAATGCAACAAATGCATCGCATTAGGATGACTTTTCAGGCTGCTGCAATGTTACATGCAGCGCTGGCCTTGCATTAAAGCAATATTGCAACCCCCTGGGATGTTAAATGCAATAAAATTAATTGCAATCATTTTGCAAAACCTCTCAAATGTTAAATGCAATTAATGCAACGCATTAGAACAACTTTGCAGACTCCTGCAATGTTAAATGCAGCGCAGGCCTTGCATTAAAGCAAAATTGCAGCTGTTCTAGGGTATTAAACGCATTAAAATCATTGTAATAATCATGCAAAATCTCTCAAATGTTCAATCCAACTAATGCATCGTACCATTAAAATCTTTATTGGTGTACGGTTCTTCCTGACATCCATCCACCCACCCACCGATCAATCAATCAATCAATCTTTGATTAATTCTTATTATTATTAATAATATAAATTATTATTACTATAGTATTATTATTGTATTTACTACCCCCGGCACGTAGCGGAACCTCCAGGGCAGGGTGGAGACTATCCGGCATGTGGAAGTGCTTCTGGGAAGTGTGTCTGATGTGTGTGGGTCTGTGTGTGTCTGTGTGTGTGTGGGTGTGTGTGTGGGTGTGTGTGTGTGGGTGTGTGTGTGGGTGTGTGGGTGTGTGTGTGGGTCTGTGTTTGGGTCTGTGTTTGGGTCTGTGTTTGAGTCTGTGTTTGGGTTTGTGTTTGGGTTTGTGATTGGGTCTGTGTTTGGGTTTGTGTTTGGGTCTGTGTTTGTGTTTGTGTTTGGGTCTCCCCCCCTCTCCCTCTCCCCCAGCTCTCTCCCCCCCTCTCTCTCTCCCCCAGCTCTATCTCTCCCCCCCTCTCTCTCTCTCCCCCAGCAATAAAAAACAGACGTCACCCTAATTGTGTGCGTGTGTGTGTGTGTGTGTGTGTGTGTGAGCTGACTGACTTACCCCAGTCTAGTAGACACTCCGACACTCCAGCAGTTGTGACCAAGCTTGCGATGGCCATCTTTTATCTGCCTGCCTGCCACCCGCGCCAACCTGAAGGGCCCAAACACTTGTCTTACACTCAGCCCATAACAGATATTGATTAACCCCGTACATACATACATACTTATACGGAACAGGGATAAAGAATAAACAGGTGTCGTGCGTGTGTGTGCGCGCGCGTTATAAACAAGTGCTGTCTGTGAAAAAATCTTTATTGGTGTACGGTTCCTCCTGACATCCATCCACCCACCCACCCACCGATCGATCAATCAATCAATCTTTGATTTATTCTTATTATTATTAATAATATAAATTATTATTACTATAGTATTATTATTGTATTTACTACCCCCGGCATCGCATTAGGATGACTTTTCAGGCTGCTGCAATGTTAAATGCAGTGATCGCCTTGCATTAAAGAAATATTGCAACACCCTGCGATGTGAAATGCAATAATAATCCTGCAAAACCTCTCAAATGTTAAATGCGACTAATGCATCGTATTAGGATAACTTTGCAGGCTGCTGCAATGTTAAATGCAGTGATGGCCTTGCATTAAAGTCATCTAGCGACCCCCAGTGGGTGTTAAATGCAATAAAATTAATTGCAATCATTTTGTAAAACCTCTCAAATGTTAAATGCAACAAATGCATCGCATTAGGATGACTTTTCAGGCTGCTGCAATGTTACATGCAGCGCTGGCCTTGCATTAAAGCAATATTGCAACCCCCTGGGATGTTAAATGCAATAAAATTAATTGCAATCATTTTGCAAAACCTCTCAAATGTTAAATGCAATTAATGCAACGCATTAGAACAACTTTGCAGGCTCCTGCAATGTTAAATGCAGCGCAGGCCTTGCATTAAAGCAAAATTGCAGCTGTTCTAGGGTATTAAACGCATTAAAATCATTGTAATAATCATGCAAAATCTCTCAAATGTTCAATCCAACTAATGCATCGTACCATTAAAATCTTTATTGGTGTACGGTTCTTCCTGACATCCATCCACCCACCCACCGATCAATCAATCAATCAATCTTTGATTAATTCTTATTATTATTAATAATATAAATTATTATTACTATAGTATTATTATTGTATTTACTACCCCCGGCACGTAGCGGAACCTCCAGGGCAGGGTGGAGACTATCCGGCATGTGGAAGTGCTTCTGGGAAGTGTGTCTGATGTGTGTGGGTCTGTGTGTGTCTGTGTGTGTGTGGGTGTGTGTGTGTGGGTGTGTGTGTGTGGGTGTGTGTGTGGGTGTGTGGGTGTGTGTGTGGGTCTGTGTTTGGGTCTGTGTTTGGGTCTGTGTTTGAGTCTGTGTTTGGGTTTGTGTTTGGGTTTGTGATTGGGTCTGTGTTTGGGTTTGTGTTTGGGTCTGTGTTTGTGTTTGTGTTTGGGTCTCCCCCCCTCTCCCTCTCCCCCAGCTCTCTCCCCCCTCTCTCTCTCCCCCAGCTCTATCTCTCCCCCCCTCTCTCTCTCTCCCCCAGCAATAAAAAACAGACGTCACCCTAATTGTGTGCGTGTGTGTGTGTGTGTGTGTGTGTGTGTGAGCTGACTGACTTACCCCAGTCTAGTAGACACTCCGACACTCCAGCAGTTGTGACCAAGCTTGCGATGGCCATCTTTTATCTGCCTGCCTGCCTGCCTGCCACCCGCGCCAACCTGAAGGGCCCAAACACTTGTCTTACACTCAGCCCATAACAGATATTGATTAACCCCGTACATACATACATACTTATACGGAACAGGGATAAAGAATAAACAGGTGTCGTGCGTGTGTGTGCGCGCGCGTTATAAACAAGTGCTGTCTGTGAAAAAATCTTTATTGGTGTACGGTTCCTCCTGACATCCATCCACCCACCCACCCACCGATCGATCAATCAATCAATCTTTGATTTATTCTTATTATTATTAATAATATAAATTATTATTACTATAGTATTATTATTGTATTTACTACCCCCGGCATCGCATTAGGATGACTTTTCAGGCTGCTGCAATGTTAAATGCAGTGATCGCCTTGCATTAAAGAAATATTGCAACACCCTGCGATGTGAAATGCAATAATAATCCTGCAAAACCTCTCAAATGTTAAACGTGACTAATGCATCGTATTAGGATAACTTTGCAGGCTACTGCAATGTTAAATGCAGTGATGGCCTTGCATTAAAGTCATCTAGCGACCCCCCATGGATGTTATATGCATTAAATTAATTGCAATAATTTTGCAAAACCTCTCAAATGTTAAATGCAACAAATGCATCGCATTAGGATGACTTTTCTGGCTGCTGCAATGTTAAATGCAGTGATCGCCTTGCATTAAAGAAATATTGCAACACCCTGCGATGTGAAATGCAATAATAATCCTGCAAAACCTCTCAAATGTTAAACGTGACTAATGCATCGTATTAGGATAACTTTGCAGGCTACTGCAATGTTAAATGCAGTGATGGCCTTGCATTAAAGTCATCTAGCGACCCCCCATGGATGTTATATGCATTAAATTAATTGCAATAATTTTGCAAAACCTCTCAAATGTTAAATGCAACAAATGCATCGCATTAGGATGACTTTTCTGGCTGTTGCAATGTTAAATGCAGTGATCGCCTTGCATTAAAGAAATATTGCAACACCCTGCGATGTGAAATGCAATAATAATCCTGCAAAACCTCTCAAATGTTAAATGCGACTAAAGCATCGTATTAGGATAACTTTGCAGGCTGCTGCATTGTTAAATGCAGCGCTGGCGTTGCATTAAAGCAATATTGCAACCCCCTGGGATGTAAATGCAATAAAATTAATTGAAATAATTTTGCAAAACCTCTCAAATGTTAAATGCAATTAATGCAACGCATTAGAACAACTTTGCAGGCTCCTGCAATGTTAAATGCAGCGCAGGCCTTGCATTAAAGCAAAATTGCAGCTGTTCTGGGGTATTAAACGCATTAAAATCATTGTAATAATCATGCAAAATCTCTCAAATGTTCAATGCAACTAATGCATGGTACCATTAAAATCTTTATTGGTGTACGGTTGCCCCTGACATCCATCCACCCACCCACCGATCGATCAATCAATCTTTGATTAATTCTTATTATTATTAATAATATAAATTATTATTACTATAGTATTATTATTGTGTTTACTACCCCCGGCATCGCATTAGGATGATTTTTCAGGCTGCTGCAATGTTAAATGCAGTGATCGCCTTGCATTAAAGAAATATTGCAACACCCTGCGATGTGAAATGCAATAATAATCCTGCAAAACCGCTCAAATGTTAAATGTGACTAATGCATCGTATTAGGATAACTTTGCAGGCTACTGCAATGTTAAATGCAGCGATGGCCTTGCATTAAAGTCATCTAGCGACCCCCAATGGATGTTATATGCATTAAATTAATTGCAATAATTTTGCAAAACCTCTCAAATGTTAAATGCAACAAATGCATCGCATTAGGACGACTTTTCAGGCTGCTGCAATGTTAAATGCAGTGATCGCCT
The DNA here is from genome assembly GCF_053455715.1 of Rhinoraja longicauda. Taxonomy (NCBI): domain Eukaryota; kingdom Metazoa; phylum Chordata; class Chondrichthyes; order Rajiformes; family Arhynchobatidae; genus Rhinoraja; species Rhinoraja longicauda. The sequence continues at coordinate 46,589 of NW_027601521.1, read as the reverse complement.
TGCATTAAAGAAATATTGCAGCACCCTGCGATGTGAAATGCAATAATAATCCTGCAAAACCTCTCAAATGTTAAATGCGACTAATGCATCGTATTAGGATAACTTTGCAGGCTGCTGCAATGTTAAATGCAGTGATGGCCTTGCATTAAAGTCATCTAGCGACCCCAGTGGGTGTTAAATGCAATAAAATTAATTGCAATCATTTTGCAAAACCTCTCAAATGTTAAATGCAACAAATGCATCGCATTAGGATGACTTTTCAGGCTGCTGCAATGTTAAATGCAGCGCTGGCCTTGCATTAAAGCAATATTGCAACCCCCTGGGATGTTAAATGCAATAAAATTAATTGCAATCATTTTGCAAAACCTCTCAAATGTTAAATGCAATTAATGCAACGCATTAGAACAACTTTGCAGGCTCCTGCAATGTTAAATGCAGCGCAGGCCTTGCATTAAAGCAAAATTGCAGCTGTTCTGGGGTATTAAACGCATTAAAATCATTGTAATAATCATGCAAAATCTCTCAAATGTTCAATCCAATTAATGCATCGTACCATTAAAATCTTTATTGGTGTACGGTTCTTCCTGACATCCATCCACCCACCCACCGATCAATCAATCAATCAATCTTTGATTAATTCTTATTATTATTAATAATATAAATTATTATTACTATAGTATTATTATTGTATTTACTACCCCCGGCACGTAGCGGAACCTCCAGGGCAGGGTGGAGACTATCCGGCATGTGGAAGTGCTTCTGGGAAGTGTGTCTGATGTGTGTGGGTCTGTGTGTGTCTGTGTGTGTGTGGGTGTGTGTGTGGGTGTGTGTGTGTGGGTGTGTGTGTGGGTGTGTGGGTGTGTGTGTGGGTCTGTGTTTGGGTCTGTGTTTGGGTCTGTGTTTGAGTCTGTGTTTGGGTTTGTGTTTGGGTTTGTGTTTGGGTCTGTGTTTGGGTTTGTGTTTGGGTCTGTGTTTGTGTTTGTGTTTGGGTCTCCCCCCCTCTCCCTCTCCCCCAGCTCTCTCCCCCCCTCTCTCCCCCAGCTCTATCTCTCCCCCCCTCTCTCTCTCTCCCCAGCAATAAAAAACAGACGTCACCCTAATTGTGTGCGTGTGTGTGTGTGTGTGTGTGTGTGTGTGTGTGTGAGCTGACTGACTTACCCCAGTCTAGTAGACACTCCGACACTCCAGCAGTTGTGACCAAGCTTGCGATGGCCATCTTTTATCTGCCTGCCTGCCTGCCTGCCACCCGCGCCAACCTGAAGGGCCCAAACACTTGTCTTACACTCAGCCCATAACAGATATTGATTAACCCCGTACATACATACATACTTATACGGAACAGGGATAAAGAATAAACAGGTGTCGTGCGTGTGTGTGCGCGCGCGTTATAAACAAGTGCTGTCTGTGAAAAAATCTTTATTGGTGTACGGTTCCTCCTGACATCCATCCACCCACCCACCCACCGATCGATCAATCAATCAATCTTTGATTTATTCTTATTATTAATAATATAAATTATTATTACTATAGTATTATTATTGTATTTACTACCCCCGGCATCGCATTAGGATGACTTTTCAGGCTGCTGC
>NW_027601521.1:0-40000 GCF_053455715.1 Rhinoraja longicauda | reverse complement strand
TTTTAAAAAAATATCAAAAAATACTTTTTCAGAATATTAAATATTTTAAAATTTTTATTTTCAACAACTCCATCTGACATTTCAAAATGCAAATTGTATTAGTTCAAGTTATGAATCCTACATAAATAAATATTTATCATGAGGATCCAGCACCAAGTTCTTATGTAGTAAGAACCCCCGCCATTTTAGTAAACAAACCCCGCCATTTCAGTAAGCAACCCCCGCCATTTTAGTAAGCAAACCCCGCCGCATTTCGCTCTGCCCAGCCATTTCAGTAAGCAACCCTCCCGCCATTTCAGTAAGCAACCCCGCCATTTCAGTAAGGAAAACACGCCATTTTAGTAAGCGAACCCCGCCGCTGTGCGCCTGCCCCAGCCATTTCAGTAAGCTACCCCGCCATTTTAGTAAGCAAATAACGCACCTGTGCGCTCTCCCCCGCCATTTCAGTAATCAAACCCGCCGCACCCCCCTCTGCCTCCGCCATTTTAGTAAGCAAACCCTGCCGCTGTGCGCTCTGCCCCCGCTATTTTAGTAAGTAACCCCGCCATTTCAGTAAGAAACCCCGCCATTTTAGTAAGCAAACCCCGCCGCTCCCACCTCTGCCTCCGCCATTTTAGTAAGCAAACCCCGCCGCTGTGCGCTCTGCCTCCGCCATTTCATTAAGCAACACCGCCATTTCAGTAAGCTAACCCCGCCGGTCCCTCTGCCCCCGCCAATTTTAGTAAGCAAACTCCGCCGCACTGCGTCCGCCATTTCAGTAACAATCCCGCCATTTCAGTAAGCATGTATGAGTCCAACATAAATAAATATTTTGGATAAAATGTTTTTGATAAAACACAACACTTTTTAATTCTTTATCCCACAGCAATAAAACAGGCAAGTTTTAAAAAAATATCAAAAAATACTTTTTCAGAATATTAAATATTTTTTTAACTTTTTCTTTTCAACAACACCATCCCACATTTCAAAATGCAGATTGTATTAGTTAAAGTTATGAATCCTACATAAATAAATATTTATTTAAGCTGCTGCATATTCCAAAATGCAGATTGTATTAGTTCAAGTTATGAATCCTACATAAATAAATATTTATTTAAGCTGCTGCATATTCCAAAATGCAGATTGTATTAGTTCAAGTTATGAATCCTACATAAATAAATATTTCCCATGAGGATCGAGCACCAAGCTTGTGATCACCATCTCTTTTATCTGCCCCCTCCAACCTGAGGGACCAAACAGACATAACAGGCATCTATCTCCCTGAACCAATAATACAAAGGACAGCTCAATGCACTGTGCTGCAAAACCCAATAGGATCGATGCACTCAGAGTCAGTTTGCAAAATCATTCTGCAAGGTAACAGGCAAGTTTTTAAAAAATATCAAAAAATACTTTTTAATAAACATTTTAAAAACATTTTCTTTTCAACAACTCCATCCGACATTCCAAAGTGCAGATTGTATTAGTTCAAGTTAAGAATCCTACATAAATATTTTGGATAAAATATTTTGGATAAAATATTTTTGATAAAACACAACACTTGTTTATTCTTTATCACATCAGCAATAAAACAGGCACGTTTTAAAAAATATATCAAAAAATACTTTTTTAAAGTAATAAATATTTTTAAAAACATTCTCTTTTCAACAACTCCATCCGACATTTCCAGAGGTTACACATTCAATGCAGCTATTCATTTCCAAATTTACACAAAATCCCTTATTTGAAGTCTCTCTCTCTCTCTTGCTCTCTCTCTAACAAATGCAGGGATTCCCCATTTTAATATTAACAGTTTGGGAGGGGTGAGAAGAGAGAGCAAGAGAGAGAGAGAGAGAGAGAGAGAGAGTGTATGAGAGAGAATCAATCATTCAATCTGATTATCATGAGGTTTAGTGAATTAAACTACACTGCAGAGAACTAAAGTGAACTGTTTAAAACTATTTATAAATTAAAGCTCGCAGCTTTTTGAGTTTGTTTGTGCTCTCTCTCTCTCTCTCTCTCTCTCTCTCTCTCACACACTCTCTCTCTCCCCCTCCTCCTCTCTCCCTCTCTCTCCCTAAAGGGAACTATTAGTAAACTACACTACATTAAATTAAATAAAGCTCTCTCTCCCCCTCCCTCTCTCTCTCCCTCTCTCTCTCCCTCTCTCTCCCCCTCTCTCTCCCTCTCTCTCTCCCTCCCTCCCTCTCTCTCTCTCCCACTCCTCTCCCTAAGGGGAACTATCACGTTTAACTAAACTACATTAAATCAAATAAAGTTAAACTGACTTAAATTGATTTGAACCGTGTTTAACTAAACTACATTAAATTAAATAAATCTAAACTGAATTAAATAGATTTGAACCGTGTTTAACTAAACTACATTAAATTAAATAAAGCTAAACTGAATTAAATTGATTTGAACCGTGTTTAACTAAACTACATTAAATTAAATAAAGTTAAACTGAATTTAATTGGTTTGAATCATGTTTAACTAAACTACATTAAATTAAATAAAGATAAACTGAATTAAATTGATTTGAACCGTGTTTAACTAAACTATATTAAATTAAATAAAGCTAAACTGAATTACATTGATTTGAACCGTGTTCAACTAAACTACATTAAATTCAATTAACACAAAAAAACAGACAACACACTAATGGATTTAAAACACAAGAAGCTTACCCACTTGCTGGAGTTGGCAGAGGTTACAGGTTTGATGCCAGACTTGGCCGGTCTGAGCTCCCAATACTGCAATTAGCAGCATGCAGCTTTTTATTTATTGAGGAGCTGAGGTGACACACACACAAATTCCACAAACAGATGCCTTTACCTTATTTGGAATAAACCTGTTCCAAATTAACTATCTGAGCTAAACTCTGTGCACAGGTTTCAGTGCTCAAGGCACCCAAGGGGGCTCCACAATAGAAACCATTATCACATTGGGGTAACCTTTACATGAAGGCAGTTTCGGCCATTGTCACAGATGGAAAACTAGCCGCATTTCCTGTCCTCAGGTATCTTTGCAAACAACTTGTCTGTCTGCCTTGCCTTTTGCAGTACACATTTTTAAATTTACCAAAAAACTACGAGCTTTGATTTTTAAATTTACAAAAAAGCTACGAGCTTTAATTTATAAATTTATCAAAAAGCTACGAGCTTTAATTTATAAATTTATCAAAAAGCTACGAGCTTTAATTTATAAATTTATCAAAAAGCTACGAGCTTTAATTTATAAATTTATCAAAAAGCTGCGAGCTTTAATTTATAAATTTATCAAAAAGCTACGAGCTTTAATTGATAAATTTATCAAAAAGCTACGAGCTTTAATTGATAAATTTATCAAAAAGCTACGAGCTTTAATTTATAAATTTATCAAAAAGCTGCGAGCTTTAATTTTTTAATTTATCAAAAAGCTACAAGCTTTAATTTATAAATTTATCAAAAAGCTACAAACTTTAATTTATAAAATATCTTTTAATAGCAAGAGGTGGAGAGAGAGGAGGGGACGAGAGAGAGGGAAGGGGAGAGAGAGGAGAGAGAGAGAGAGAGATTCACACACACACAAACAAACTCAAAAAGCTACGAGCTTTAATTGATAAATTTATCAAAAAGCTACGAGCTTTAATTTATAAATTTATCAAAAAGCTACGAGCTTTAATTTATAAACCGGCATGTTGGTCGTTGTGGGCAGGTGGGACTAGTGTAGATGGGGCATGTTGGTCGGTGTGGGTAGGTGGGACTAGTGTAGATGGGCCATGTTGGTCGGTGTGGGCAGGTGGGACTAGTGTAGATGGGTCATGTTGGTCTGTGTGGGCGGGTGGGACTAGTGTAGATGGGGCATGTTGGTCGGTGTGGGCGGGTGGGACTAGTGCAGATGGGGCACGTTGGTCGGTGTGGGCTGGTGGGACTAGTGAAGATGGGGCATGTTGGCCGGTGTGGGCAGGTGGGATTAGTGTAGATGGGGCATGTTGGTCGGTGTGGGCAGATGGGACTAGTGTAGATGGGGCATGTTGGTCGGTATGGGCAGGTGGGACTAGTGTAGATGGGGCATGTTGGTCGGTGTGGGCAGGTGGGACTAGTGTAGATGGGGCATGTTGGTCGGTGTGGGCAGGTGGGACTAGTGTAGATGGGGCATGTTGGTCGGTGTGGGCAGGTGGGACTAGTGTAGATGGGGCATGTTGCTCTGTGTGGGCAGGTGGGACTAGTGTAGATGGGGCATGTTGGTCGGTGTGGGCAGGTGGGACTAGTGTAGATGGGGCATGTTGGCCGGTGTGGGCAGGTGGGACTAGTGTAGATGGGGCATGTTGGTCTGTGTGGGCGGTTGGGACTAGTGTAGATGGGGCATGTTGGCCGGTGTGGGCAGGTGGGATTAGTGTAGATGGGGTATGTTGGTCGGTGTGGGCAGATGGGACTAGTGTAGATGGGGCATGTTGGTCGGTATGGGCAGGTGGGACTAGTGTAGATGGGGCATGTTGGTCGGTGTGGGCAGGTGGGACTAGTGTAGATGGGGCATGTTGGTCGGTGTGGGCAGGTGGGACTAGTGTAGATGGGGCATGTTGGTTGGTGTGGGCAGGTGGGACTAGTGTAGATGGGGCATGTTGCTCTGTGTGGGCAGGTGGGACTAGTGTAGATGGGGCATGTTGGTCGGTGTGGGCAGGTGGGACTAGTGTAGATGGGGCATGTTGGCTGGTGTGGGCAGGTGGGACTAGTGTAGATGGGTAATGTTGGTCTGTGTGGGCGGGTGGGACTAGTGTAGATGGGGCATGATGGCTGGTGTGGGCAGGTGGGACTAGTGTAGATGGGGCATGTTGGTCTGTGTGGGCGGTTGGGACTAGTGTAGATGGGGCATGTTGGCCGGTGTGGGCAGGTGGGATTAGTGTAGATGGGGTATGTTGGTCGGTGTGGGCAGATGGGACTAGTGTAGATGGGGCATGTTGGTCGGTGTGGGCAGGTGGGACTAGTGTAGATGGGGCATGTTGGTCGGTGTGGGCAGGTGGGACTAGTGTAGATGGGGCATGTTGGTCGGTGTGGGCAGGTGGGACTAGTGTAGATGGGGCATGTTGCTCTGTGTGGGCAGGTGGGACTAGTGTAGATGGGGCATGTTGGTCGGTGTGGGCAGGTGGGACTAGTGTAGATGGGGCATGTTGGCCGGTGTGGGCGGGTGGGACTAGTGTAGATGGGTCATGTTGGTCTATGTGGGCGGGTGGGACTAGTGTAGATGGGGCATGATGGCTGGTGTGGGCAGGTGGGACTAGTGTAGATGGGGCATGTTGGTCTGTGTGGGCGGTTGGGACTAGTGTAGATGGGGCATGTTGGCCGGTGTGGGCAGGTGGGATTAGTGTAGATGGGGCATGTTGGTCGGTGTGGGACTAGTGTAGATGGGGCATGTTCGTCGGTATGGGCAGGTGGGACTAGTGTAGATGGGGCATGTTGGTCGGTGTGGGCAGGTGGGACTAGTGTAGATGGGCCATGTTGGTCGGTGTGGGCAGGTGGGACTAGTGTAGATGGGCCATGTTGGTCGGTGTGGGCAGGTGGGACTAGTGTAGATGGGTCATGTTGGTCTGTGTGGGCGGGTGGGACTAGTGTAGATGGGGCATGTTGGTCGGTTTGGGCGGGTGGGACTAGTGTCGATGGGGCACGTTGGTCGGTGTGGGCGGGTGGGACTAGTGAAGATGGGGCATGTTGGCCGGTGTGGGCAGGTGGGATTAGTGTAGATGGGGCATGTTGGTCGGTGTGGGCAGATGGGACTAGTGTAGATTGGGCATGTTGGTCGGTATGGGCAGGTGGGACTAGAGTAGATGGGGCATGTTGGTCGGTGTGGGCAGGTGGGACTAGTGTAGATGGGGCATGATGGCTGGTGTGGGCAGGTGGGACTAGTGTAGATGGGGCATGTTGGTCTGTGTGGGCGGTTGGGACTAGTGTAGATGGGGCATGTTGGTCTGTGTGGGCAGGTGGGACTAGTGTAGATGGGGCATGTTGGTCGGTGTGGGCAGGTGGGACTAGTGTAGATGGGGCATGTTGGTCTGTGTGGGCAGGTGGGACTAGTGTAAATGGGGCATGTTGGTCTGTGTGGGCGGGTGGGACTAGTGTAGATGGGGCATGTTGGTCGGTTTGGGCGGGTGGGACTAGTGTAGATGGGGCACGTTGGTCGGTGTGGGCGGGTGGGACTAGTGAAGATGGGGCATGTTGGCCGGTGTGGGCAGGTGGGATTAGTGTAGATGGGGCATGTTGGTCGGTGTGGGCAGATGGGACTAGTGTAGATTGGGCATGTTGGTCGGTATGGGCAGGTGGGACTATAGTAGATGGGGCATGTTGGTCGGTGTGGGCAGGTGGGACTAGTGTAGATGGGGCATGTTGGTCGGTGTGGGCAGGTGGGACTAGTGTAGATGGGCATGTTGGTCGGTGTGGGCAGGTGGGACTAGTGTAGATGGGGCATGTTGGTCTGTGTGGGCAGGTGGGACTAGTGTAGATGGGGCATGTTGGTCGGTGTGGGCAGGTGGGACTAGTGTAGATGGGGCATGTTGGCAGGTGTGGGCAGGTGGGACTAGTGTAGATGGTTCATGTTGGTCTGTGTGGGCGGGTGGGACTAGTGTAGATGGGGCATGATGGCTGGTGTGGGCAGGTGGGACTAGTGTAGATGGGGCATGTTGGTCTGTGTGGGCAGTTGGGACTAGTGTAGATGGGGCAGGTTGGCCGGTGTGGGCAGGTGGGATTAGTGTAGATGGGGCATGTTGGTCGGTGTGGGCAGGTGGGACTAGTGTAGATGGGGCATGTTGGTCGGTGTGGGCAGGTGGGACTAGTGTAGATGGGGCATGTTGGTCGGTGTGGGCAGGTGGGACTAGTGTAGATGGGGCATGTTGGTCGGTGTGGGCAGGTGGGACTAGTGTAGATGGGGCATGTTGGTTGGTGTGGGCAGGTGGGACTAGTGTAGATGGGGCATGTTGCTCTGTGTGGGCAGGTGGGACTAGTGTAGATGGGGCATGTTGGTCGGTGTGGGCAGGTGGGACTAGTGTAGATGGGGCATGTTGGCCGGTGTGGGCGGGTGGGACTAGTGTAGATGGGTCATGTTGGTCTATGTGGGCGGGTGGGACTAGTGTAGATGGGGCATGATGGCTGGTGTGGGCAGGTGGGACTAGTGTAGATGGGGCATGTTGGTCTGTGTGGGCGGTTGGGACTAGTGTAGATGGGGCATGTTGGCCGGTGTGGGCAGGTGGGATTAGTGTAGATGGGGCATGTTGGTCGGTGTGGGCAGGTGGGACTAGTGTAGATGGGGCATGTTCGTCGGTATGGGCAGGTGGGACTAGTGTAGATGGGGCATGTTGGTCGGTGTGGGCAGGTGGGACTAGTGTAGATGGGCCATGTTGGTCGGTGTGGGCAGGTGGGACTAGTGTAGATGGGCCATGTTGGTCGGTGTGGGCAGGTGGGACTAGTGTAGATGGGTCATGTTGGTCTGTGTGGGCGGGTGGGACTAGTGTAGATGGGGCATGTTGGTCGGTTTGGGCAGGTGGGACTAGTGTCGATGGGGCACGTTGGTCGGTGTGGGCGGGTGGGACTAGTGAAGATGGGGCATGTTGGCCGGTGTGGGCAGGTGGGATTAGTGTAGATGGGGCATGTTGGTCGGTGTGGGCAGATGGGACTAGTGTAGATTGGGCATGTTGGTCGGTATGGGCAGGTGGGACTAGAGTAGATGGGGCATGTTGGTCGGTGTGGGCAGGTGGGACTAGTGTAGATGGGGCATGTTGGTCGGTGTGGGCAGGTGGGACTAGTGTAGATGGGGCATGTTGGTCGGTGTGGGCAGGTGGGACTAGTGTAGATGGGGCATGTTGGTCTGTGTGGGCAGGTGGGACTAGTGTAGATGGGGCATGTTGGTCGGTGTGGGCAGGTGGGACTAGTGTAGATCGGGCATGTTGGCAGGTGTGGGCAGGTGGGACTAGTGTAGATGGGTCATGTTGGTCTGTGTGGGCGGGTGGGACTAGTGTAGATGGGGCATGATGGCTGGTGTGGGCAGGTGGGACTAGTGTAGATGGGGCATGTTGGTCTGTGTGGGCGGTTGGGACTAGTGTAGATGGGGCATGTTGGTCTGTGTGGGCAGGTGGGACTAGTGTAGATGGGGCATGTTGGTCGGTGTGGGCAGGTGGGACTAGTGTAGATGGGGCATGTTGGTCTGTGTGGGCAGGTGGGACTAGTGTAAATGGGGCATGTTGGTCTGTGTGGGCGGGTGGGACTAGTGTAGATGGGGCATGTTGGTCGGTTTGGGCGGGTGGGACTAGTGTAGATGGGGCACGTTGGTCGGTGTGGGCGGGTGGGACTAGTGAAGATGGGGCATGTTGGCCGGTGTGGGCAGGTGGGATTAGTGTAGATGGGGCATGTTGGTCGGTGTGGGCAGATGGGACTAGTGTAGATTGGGCATGTTGGTCGGTATGGGCAGGTGGGACTATAGTAGATGGGGCATGTTGGTCGGTGTGGGCAGGTGGGACTAGTGTAGATGGGGCATGTTGGTCGGTGTGGGCAGGTGGGACTAGTGTAGATGGGCATGTTGGTCGGTGTGGGCAGGTGGGACTAGTGTAGATGGGGCATGTTGGTCTGTGTGGGCAGGTGGGACTAGTGTAGATGGGGCATGTTGGTCGGTGTGGGCAGGTGGGACTAGTGTAGATGGGGCATGTTGGCAGGTGTGGGCAGGTGGGACTAGTGTAGATGGGTCATGTTGGTCTGTGTGGGCGGGTGGGACTAGTGTAGATGGGGCATGATGGCTGGTGTGGGCAGGTGGGACTAGTGTAGATGGGGCATGTTGGTCTGTGTGGGCGGTTGGGACTAGTGTAGATGGGGCAGGTTGGCCGGTGTGGGCAGGTGGGATTAGTGTAGATGGGGCATGTTGGTCGGTGTGGGCAGGTGGGACTAGTGTAGATGGGGCATGTTGGTCGGTGTGGGCAGGTGGGACTAGTGTAGATGGGGCATGTTGGTCGGTGTGGGCAGGTGGGACTAGTGCAGATGGGGCATGTTGGTCTGTGTGGGCAAGTGGGACTAGTGTAAATGGGGCATGTTGGTCTGTGTGGGCAGGTGAGACTAGTGTAGATGGGGCATGTTGGCCGGTGTGGGCAGGTGGGACTTGTGTAGATGGGGCATGTTGGGCGGTGTGGGCAGGTGGGACTAGTGTAGATGGGGCATGTTGGTCGGTGTGGGCAGGTGGGACTATTGTAGATGGGGCATGTTGGTCTGTGTGGGCAGGTGGGACTAGTGTAGATGGGGCATGTTGGTTGGTGTGGGCAGGTGGGACTAGTGTAGATGGGGCATGTTGGTCTGTGTGGGCAAGTGGGACTAGTGTAAATGGGGCATGTTGGTCTGTGTGGGCAGGTGGGACTAGTGTAGATGGGGCATGTTGGCCGGTGTGGGCAAGTGGGACTAGTGTAGATGGGGCATGTTGGTCGGTGTGGGCAGGTGGGACTAGTGTAGATGGGGCATGTTGGGCGGTGTGGGCAGGTGGGACTAGTGTAGATGGGGCATGTTAGGCGGTGTGGGCAGGTGGGACTAGTGTAGATGGGGCATGTTAGAAACATAGAAAATAGGTGCAGGAGTAGGCCATTCGGCCGTTCGAGCCTGCACCGACATTCAATATGATCATGGCTGATCATCCAGCTCAGTATCCTGTACCTGCCTTCTCTCCATACCCCCTGATCCCTTTAGCAAAAAGGGCCACATCTAACTCCCTCTTAAATATAGCCAATGAACTGGCCTCAACTACCTTCTGTGGCAGAGAATTCCACAGATTCACCACTCTCTGTGTGAAGAAATGTTTTCTCATCTCGGTCCTAAATTCCCCCTTATCCTTAAGCTGTGACCCCTGGTTCTGGACTCCCCCAACATCGGGAACAATCTTCCCGCATCTAGCCTCTCCAACCCCTTAAGAATTTTATATGTTTCTATAAGATCCCCCCTCAGTCTTCTAAATTCCAGCGAGTACAAGCCCAGTCTATCCAATCTTTCCTCATATGAAAGTCCATCCATCCCAGGGATCAATCTGGTGAACCTTCTCTGTACTCCCTCTAAGGCAAGAAAGTCTTTCCTCAGGTTAGGAGACCAAAACTGCACGCAATACTCCAGGTGCGGTCTCACCAAGGCCTTTTACAACTGCAGCAGAACCTGCCTGCTCCTATACTCAAATCCTCTTGATATGAATGCCAACATACCATTCACTTTCTTCACTGCCTGCTGCACCTGTACGCTTGCTTTCAATGACTGGTGCACCATGACACCGAGGTCACGTTGCATCTCCCCTTCTCCCAATCGGTCACCATTCAGGTAATACTCTGCTTTCCTGTTCTTGCCGCCAAAGTGGATAACCTCACATTTATCCACATTATATTGCATCTGCCATGCATTTGCCCACTCGCCTAATCTATCCAAGTCACTCTGCAGCCTCCTAGCATCCTCCTAGCACATGTTGGTCTGTGTGGGCGGGTGGGACTAGTGTAGATGGGGCATGTTGGTCGGTGTGGGCGGGTGGGACTAGTGTAGATGGGGCATGTTGGACGGTGTGGGCAGGTGGGACTAGTGTAGATGGGGCATATTGGTCAGTGTGGGCAGGTGGGACTAGTGTAGATGGGGCATGTTGGCCGGTGTGGGCAGGTGGGACTAGTGTAGATGGGGCATGTTGGCCGGTGTGGGCAGGTGGGACTAGTGTAGATGGGGCATGTTGGACGGTGTGGGCAGGTGGGACTAGTGTAGATGGGGCATGTTGGTCAGTGTGGGCGGGTGGGACTAGTGTAGATGGGGCATGTTGGTCAGTGTGGGCGGGTGGGACTAGTGTAGATGGGGCATGTTGGTCAATGTGGGCAGGTGGGACTAGTGTAGATGGGGCATGTTGGTCGTTGTGGGACTAGTGTAGATGGGGCATGTTGGACGGTGTGGGCGGGTGGGACTAGTGTAGATGGGGCATGTTGGTCAGTGTGGGCAGGTGGGACTAGTGTAGATGGGGCATGCTGGTCAGTGTGGGCGGGTGGGACTAGTGTAGATGGGGCATGTTGGTCAGTGTGGGCAGGTGGGACTAGTGTAGATGGGGCATGTTTGACGGTGTGGGCGGGTGGGACTAGTGTAGATGGGGCATGTTGGTCAGTGTGGGCGGGTGGGACTAGTGTAGATGGGGCATGTTGGCCGGTGTGGGCAGGTGGGACTAGTGTAGATGGGGCATGTTAGACGGTGTGGGCAGGTGGGACTAGTGTAGATGGGGCATGTTGGTCAGTGTGGGCATGTGGGACTAGTGTAGATGGGGCATGTTGGTCAGTGTGGGCGGGTGGGACTAGTGTAGGTGGGGCATGTTGGTCAGTGTGGGCAGGTGGGACTAGTGTAGATGGGGCATGTTGGACGGTGTGGGCGGGTGGGTCTAGTGTAGATGGGGCGTGTTGGTCAGTGTGGGCGGGTGGGACTAGTGTAGATGGGGCATGTTGGTCAGTGTGGGCGGGTGGGACTAGTGTAGATGGGGCATGTTGGTCAGTGTGGGCAGGTAGGACTAGTGTAGATGGGGCATGTTGGATGGTGTGGGCGGGTGGGACTAGTGTAGATGGGGCATGTTGGTCAGTGTGGGCGGGTGGGACTAGTGTAGATGGGGCATGTTGGTCAGTGTGGGCTGGTGGGACTAGTGTAGATAGGGCATGTTGGACGGTGTGGGCGGGTGGGACTAGTGTAGATGGGGCATGTTGGTCAGTGTGGGCGGGTGGGACTAGTGTAGATGGGGCATGTTGGTCAGTGTGGGCAGGTGGGACTAGTGTAGATGGGGCATGTTGGTCAGTGTGGGCGGGTGGGACTAGTGTAGATGGGGCATGTTGGTCGGTGTGGGCGGGTGGGACTAGTGTAGATGGGGCATGTTGGACGGTGTGGGCGGGTGGGACTAGTGTAGATGGGGCATGTTGGTCTGTGTGGGCAGGTGGGACTAGTGTAGATGGGGCATGATGGACGGTGTGGGCGGGTGGGACTAGTGTAGATGGGGCATGATGGACGGTGTGGGCGGGTGGGACTAGTGTAGATGGGGCATGTTGGACGGTGTGGGCGGGTGGGACTAGTGTAGATGGGGCATGATGGACGGTGTGGGCGGGTGGGACTAGTGTAGATGGGGCATGATGGCTATCCACCTCTTGCTATTAAAAGATATTTTATAAATTAAAGCTCATAGTTTTTTGTTTGGGGGAGAGAGAGGGAGAGAGGGAAGGATGGAGTGAGGGAGGGAGAGAGGAGGGGAAGAGAGAGGAGGGGGAGAGAGAGGAGGGGGAGAGAGAGGGGGAGAGAGAGAGGAGGGGAAAGAGAAGGGGGAGAGCTATTTAATCTTGTTATTAAAAACATATTTTATACCTCAAAAAGCTACGAGCTTTAATTGATAAAATATCTTTTAATAGCAAGAGGTGGAGACTGGGTGTGGATAATGTCGCCCGTCGGGCGGGCTGCTAATTGATAATTGGTGGGATCGCTGAGCCTTGGGGAAGTTGTGGGCTTATGAAGGGCCACATGTGCTCACTGTTTCTTTCAACAAAATGGCCACCACATGTGCTCACTGTTTCTTTCAACAAAATGGCCGCCACATGTGCTCACTGTTTCTTTGTGTCAATGTTTGTCCTTGCTTGCTGGCTCCCCTTCCCTCTCTCTCTCCCCCTCCTCTCTCTCACAATAGGTGCAGGAGGAGGCCATTCGGCCCTTCGAGCCTGTACGCACCGCATTTCAATGTGATCGCGGCTGATCGTTCTCAATCAGTACCCACTCTTATGTGGGTTTTAAATTGGTTAATTTTTTCTGGGTTAAATATAGTTGATGTAAAAAATTATATTGTACTAAACTATATCTCACATTAATAGTATTTTTCATACTATCTAAACACAATCTTTCCCAACTTGGTTCATCAATGATAATATTAAGATCTGTTTCCCATCTTTGTCTTGATTTTTGAATTCCTATCTTTGGACTAGATTTTTGTAATAATTTATACATTGATGATATAATTTTTTTTATTCCCTTGCCCTGAATCAAGGATTCAATTCCTTTAATCTGAAATAGAGACATTGAATGACCTATCTTTTCCCTTAAAAAAGATTGTAATTGATAATAGAAAAAAATACTATTCCCTGGAATTTGATATTTATTTCTCAATTGAGAAAATGTCAAAAAGTTATTTCCTTCGTAGCAATCTCCTATATGTTTAATACCCTTCTGTTCCCAGACTTGTAGTATTTGATTATTCCAAGCAAACGGCAATAATCTATTTTTTACTAATGGAGTTTTAGCTGTTAAAACAAATCATTTATCATTAGCTTTAACTGTTTTCAACAATGTATTAATTAAATGTTTTAGCAAAGGTGACTCTTTATCCTTAACTAATAGCTTTGCTTTCCATTTATATATAAATTCTTCTGGACATAACTCTTTTATTTTATCCATTTCAATTTTAACCCATGCTGTTTTTCCACCCTCTTGATAAAAGGATGAAATAAAACTCATTTGTGCTGCCAGATAATAATTTTTAAAATTTGGTAATTGCAGTCCACCTAATTCAAATTTCCATGTTAATTTTTCCAGAGACACTCTTGGCATTTTACCTTTCCAAAGAAAATTCCTCACAATTTTGTTCAATTCTTGAAAAAATTTATTTGGCAAAGGTATAGGCAGTGTTTGGAATAAATACTGTATCCTCGGAAAAATATTCATCTTAATACAGTTCACTCTCCCTAGCAATGTAATTGGAAGATTCATCCATTTCTTCAGGTCCTCATCTATTTTTTTTATTAATGGTTTATAATTTAATTTATACAAATTATTTAACTTATTATCTACTTTAACTCCTAAGTACTTAATGCCTTCTTTTTGCCATTTAAACTGACTTTCTCTTTTACATTGGTCATAATTGCCTTCAAAAAGAGGCATTATTTCAGTTTTATCTTTATTAATTTTATATCCTGATACTTTCCTGTATTCTTCCAATCTGAAATATAATTTTCTTAAGGATTCCAATGGTCTAGTAAGACAAATTAGGACATCATCTGCAAATAAAGTAATTTTGTGATCTTCCTGATTAACTTCAAATCCTTTAATGTCTGAATCTGATCTTATTAGTTCTGCCAGAGGTTCAATAGCCAGATTCAAACTCTCTGTCCCAGATTTAAAACTAGCTACATTCCCTGTCCTTATGTATCTTTGCAAACAACTCGTCTGTCTGTCTGTGCTGGCTTTTGCAGTACACATTCTCGGAGGTGTGAATGTAAAACAAGGGCCGAAGCTGCCTTCATGTCTGGTTACTCCAATCTGATAATCGCTTCCATTGTGTAGCCCTGAGCTCTGGAATAAAGTGGAGATTTTTTAAAAATATATAGTTTTGGAGAGTTTGAGAAAGGGAGGGAGGGAGGGAGGGAGGGAGGGAGAGAGAGAGAGAGAGGGAGGGAGGGAGGGTGAGATGGGGAGGGAGGGAGAGAGAGGGGGAGAGAGAGAGATTCACCCACGTACAAACAAACTCAAAAAGCTACGAGCTTTAATTTATAGAAACAGAAACATAGAAAATAGGTGCAGGAGTAGTCCATTCGGCCCTTCAAGCCTGTACGCACCGCCATTCAATATGATCATGGCTGATCATCCAGCTCAGTATCCTGTACCTGCCTTCTCTCCATACCCCCTGATCCCTTTAGCCACAAGGGCCACATCTAACTCCCTCTTAAATATAGCCAATGAACTGGCCTCAACTACCTTCTATGGCAGAGAGTTCCACTGGCAGAGAATTCCAGTGGAATTTATCAAATAAAATTAATTTATCAAAAAGCTACGAGCTTTAATTTATAAATTTATCAAAAAGCTACGAGCTTTAATTTTTAAATTTATCAAAAAGCCACGAGCTTTAAATTTATAAATTTATCTAAAAGCTACGAGCTTTAATTTATAAAGTTATCGAAAAGCTACGAGCTTTAATTTATAAATTTATCAAAAAGCTACGAGCTTTAATTTTTAAATTTATCAAAAAGCTACGAGCTTTCATTGATAAAATATCTTTTAATAGCAAGAGGTGGAGAGAGAGGAGGGGGAGAGAGAGAGGGAAGGGGAGAGAGAGGAGAGAGAGAGAGAGATTCACACACACACAAACAAACTCAAAAAGCTACGAGCTTTAATTTATAAATTTATCAAAAAGCTGCGAGCTTTTATTTATAAATTTATCAATAAGCGACGAGCTTTAAATTATAAACAGGCATGTTGGTCAGTGTGGGCAGGTGGGACTAGTGTAGATGGGGCATGTTGGTCAGTGTGGGCAGGTGGGACTAGTGTAGATGGGGCATGTTGGTCTGTGTGGGCGGGTGGGACTAGTGTAGATGGGGCATGATGGACGGTGTGGGCGGGTGGGACTAGTGTAGATGGGGCATGTTGGACGGTGTGGGCAGGTGGGACTAGTGTAGATGGGGCATGATGGACGGTGTGGGCGGGTGGGACTAGTGTAGATGGGGCATGATGGCTATCCACCTCTTGCTATGAAAAGATATTTAATAAATTAAAGCTCATAGTTTTTTGTTTGGGGAGAGAGAGGGAGGGAGGGAGAGAGGGAGGGATGGAGTGAGGGAGGGAGAGAGGAGGGGAAGAGAGAGGAGGGGGAGAGAGATGAGGGGGAGAGAAAGGGGGAGGGAGAGAGGAGGGGAAAGAGAAGGGGGAGAGCTATTTAATCTTGTTATTAAAAAGATATTTTATACCTCAAAAAGCTACGAGCATTAATTTATATAATATCTTTTAATAGCAAGAGGTGGAGACTGGGTGTGGACAATGTCGCCCGTCGGGCGATCTGCTAATTGATAATTGGTGGGATCGCTGAGCCTTGGGGAAGTTGTGGGCTTATGAAGGGCCACATGTGCTCACTGTTTATTTCAACAAAATGGCCGCAACATGTGCTCACTGTTTCATTCAACAAAATGGCCGCCACATGTGCTCACTGTTTCTTTGTGTCAATGTTTGTCCTTGCTTGCTGGCTCCCCTTCCCTCTCTCTCTCCCCCTCCTCTCTCTCACAATAGGTGCAGGTGGAGGCCATTCGGCCCTTCGAGCCTGTACGCACCGCCATTCAATGTGATCGCGGCTGATCGTTCTCAATCAGTGCCCACTCTCTGTGGGTTTTAAATTGGTTAATTTTTTCGGGGTTAAATATAGTTGATGTAAAAAATTATATTGTACTAAACTATATCTCACATTAATAGTATTTTTCATACTATCTAAACACAATCTTTCCCAACTTGGTTCATCAATGATAATATTAAGATCTGTTTCCCATCTTTGTCTTGATTTTTGAATTCCTATCTTTGGACTAGATTTTTGTAATAATTTATACATTGATGATATAATTTTTTTTATTCCCTTGCCCTGAATCAAGGATTCAATTCCTTTAATCTGAAATAGAGACATTGAATGACCTAACTTTTCCCTTAAAAAAGATTGTAATTGATAATAGAAAAAAATACTATTCCCTGGAATTTGATATTTATTTCTCAATTGAGAAAATGTCAAAAAGTTATTTCCTTCATAGCAATCTCCTATATGTTTAATACCCTTCTGTTCCCAGACTTGTAGTATTTGATTATTCCAAGCAAACGGCAATAATCTATTTTTTACTAATGGAGTTTTAGCTGTTAAAACAAATCTTTTATCATTAACTTTAACTGTTTTCAACAATGTATTAATTAAATGTTTTAGTAAAGGTGACTCTTTATCCTTAACTAATAGCTTCGCTTCCCATTTATATATTAATTCTTCTGGACATAACTCTTTTATTTTATCCATTTCAATTTTAACCCATGCTGTTTTTCCACCCTCTTGATAAAAGGATGAAATAAAACTCATTTGTGCTGCCAGATAATAATTTTTAAAATTTGGTAATTGCAGTCCACCTAATTCAAATTTCCATGTTAATTTTTCCAGAGACACTCTTGGCATTTTACCTTTCCAAAGAAAATTCCTCACAATTTTGTTCAATTCTTGAAAAAAATTATTTGGCAAAGGTATAGGCAGTGTTTGGAATAAATACAGTATCCTCGGAACTAGTGCAGATGGGGCATGTTGGCCTGTGTGGGCAGGTGGGACTAGTGTAGATGGGGCATGTTGGCCGGTGTGGGCAGGTGGGACTAGTGTAGATGGGGCATGTTGGTCTGTGTGGGCAGGTGGGACTAGCGTAGATGGGGCATGTTGGCCGGTGTGGGCAGGTGGGACTAGTGTAGATGGGGCATGTTGGTCAGTGTGGGCAGGTGGGACTAGTGTAGATGGGGCATGATGGCTGGTGTGGGAAGGTGGGACTAGTGTAGATGGGGCATGTTGTCTGGTGTGGGCAGGTGGGACTAGTGTAGATGGGGCATGTTGGTCTGTGTGGGCAGGTGGTACTAGTGTAGATGGGGCATGTTGGCCGGTGTGGGCAGGTGGGACTAGTGTAGATGGGGCATGTTGGACGGTGTGGGAAGGTGGGACTAGTGTCGATGGGGCATGTTGGCCGGTGTGGGCAGGTGGGACTAGTGTAGATGGGGCATGTTGGGCGGTGTGGGCAGGTGGGACTAGTGTAGATGGGGCATGTTGGAAACATAGAAACATAGAAAATAGGTGCAGGAGTAGGCCATTCGGCCCTTCGAGCCTGCACCGCCATTCAATATGATCATGGCTGATCATCCAGCTCAGTAGCCTGTACCTGCCTTCTCTCCATACCCCCTGATCCCTTTAGCAAAAAGGGCCACATCTAACTCCCTCTTAAATATAGCCAATGAACTGGCCTCAACTACCTTCTGTGGCAGAGAATTCCACTGGCAGAGAATTCCAGTGGAATTTATCAAATAAAATAAATTTATCAAAAAGCTACGAGCTTTAATTTATAAATTTATCAAAAAGCTACGAGCTTTCATTTATAAAATATCTTTTAATAGCAAGAGGTGGAGAGAGAGGAGGGGAGAGAGAGAGGGAAGGGGAGAGAGAGGAGAGAGAGAGAGAGATTCACACACACACAAACAAACTGAAAAAGCTACGAGCTTTGATTTATAAATTTATCAAAAAACTGCGAGCTATAATTTATAAATTTATCAATAAGCTACGAGCTTTTAATTATAAACAGGCATGTTGGCCGGTGTGGGCAGGTGGGACTAGTGTAGATGGGGCATGTTGGCCGGTGTGGGCAGGTGGGACTAGTGTAGATGGGGCATGTTGGCCGGTGTGGGCAGGTGGGACTAGTGTAGATGAGGCATGTTGGTCTGTGTGGGCAGGTGGGACTAGTGTAGATGGGGCATGATGGACGGTGTGGGCAGGTGGGACTAGTGTAGATGGGGCATGTTGGTCAGTGTGGGCAGGTGGGACTAGTGTAGATGGGGCATGTTGGTCAGTGTGGGCAGGTGGGACTAGTGTAGATGGGGCATGTTGGTCGGTGTGGGCAGGTGGGACTAGTGTAGATGGGGCATGTTGGTCAGTGTGGGAAGGTGGGACTAGTGTAGATGGGGCATGTTGGTCGGTGTGGGAATGTGGGACTAGTGGAGATGGGGCATGTTGGTCTGTGTGGGCGGGTGGGACTAGTGTAGATGGGCCATTTTGGTCGGTGTGGGCAGGTGGGACTAGTGTAGATGGGGCATGTTGGACGTTGTGGGCAGGTGGGACTAGTGTAGATGGGGCATGTTGGTCTGTGTGGGCGGGTGGGACTAGTGTAGATGGGGCATGTTGGTCTGTGTGGGCGGGTGGGACTAGTGTAGATGGGGCATGTTGGTTTGTGTGGGCGGGTGGGACTAGTGTAGATGGGGCATGATGGCTGGTGTGGGAAGGTGGGACTAGTGTAGATGGGGCATGTTGGCCGGTGTGGGCAGGTGGGACTAGTGTAGATGGGGCATGTTGTTCGGTGTGGGCAGGTGGGACTAGTGTAGATGGGGCATGTTGGCCGGTGTGGGCAGGTGGGACTAGTGTAGATGGGGCATGTTGGCAGGTGTGGGCAGGTGGGACTAGTGTAGATGGGGCATGTTGGTCGGTATGGGCAGGTGGGACTAGTGTAGATGGGGCATGTTGGTCGGTGTGGGCAGGTGGGACTAGTGTAGATGGGGCATGTTGGTCGGTGTGGGCAGGTGGGACTAGTGTAGATGGGGCATGTTGGTCGGTGTGGGCAGGTGGGACTAGTGTAGATGGGGCATGTTGGGCGGTGTGGGCAGGTGGGACTAGTGTAGATGGGGCATGTTGGGCGGTGTGGGCAGGTGGGACTAGTGTAGATGGGGCATGTTAGAAACATAGAAAATAGGTGCAGGAGTAGGCCATTCGGCCCTTCGAGCCTGCACCGCCATTCAATATGATCATGGCTGATCATCCAGCTCAGTAGCCTGTACCTGCCTTCTCTCCATACCCCCTGATCCCTTTAGCAAAAAGGGCCACATCTAACTCTTAAATATAGCCAATGAACTGGCCTCAACTACCTTCTGTGGCAGAGAATTCCACAGATTCACCACTCTCTGTGTGAAGAAATGTTTTCTCATCTCGGTCCTAAAAGACTTCCCCCTTATCCTTAAGCTGTGACCCCTGGTTCTGGACTCCCCCAACATCGGGAACAATCTTCCCGCATCTAGCCTCTCCAACCCCTTAAGAATTTTATATGTTTCTATAAGATCCCCCCTCAGTCTTCTAAATTCCAGCGAGTATAAGCCCAGTCTATCCAGTCTTTCCTCATATGAAAGTCCTGCCATCCCAGGGATCAATCTGGTGAACCTTCTCTGTACTCCCTCTAAGGCAAGAACGTCTTTCCTCAGGTTAGGAGACCAAAACTGCACACAATACTCCAGGTGCGGTCTCACCAAGGCCTTGTACAACTGCAGCAGAACCTCCCTGCTCCTATACTCAAATCCTCTTGCTATGAATGCCAACATACCATTCACTTTCTTCACTGCCTTCTGCGCCTGGATGCTTGCTTTCAACGACTGGTGCACCATGACACCCATGTCACGTTGCATCTCCCCTTCTCCCAATCGGTCACCATTCAGGTAATACTCTGCTTTCCTGTTCTTGCCGCCAAAGTGGATAACATCACATTTATCCACATTATATTGCATCTGCCATGCATTTGCCCACTCACCTAATCTATCCAAGTCCCTCTGCAGCCTCCTACCATCCTCCTAGCACATGTTGGTCTGTGTGGGCGGGTGGGACTAGTGTAGATGGGGCATGTTGGTCGGTGTGGGCAGGTGGGACTAGTGTAGATGGGGCATGTTGGCCGGTGTGGGCAGGTGGGACTAGTGTAGATGGGGCATGTTGGTCGGTGTGGGCAGGTGGGACTAGTGTAGATGGGGCATGTTGGTCAGTGTGGGCAGGTGGGACTAGTGTAGATGGGGCATGATGGTCGGTGTGGGCAGGTGGGACTAGTGTAGATGGGGCATGTTGGTCAGTGTGGGCAGGTGGGACTAGTGTAGATGGGGCATGATGGACGGTGTGGGCAGGTGGGACTAGTGTAGATGGGGCATGATGGACGGTGTGGGCGGGTGGGACTAGTGTAGATGGGGCATGTTGGTCAGTGTGGGCAGGTGGGACTAGTGTTGATGGGGCATGTTGGACGGTGTGGGCGGGTGGGACAAGTGTAGATGGGGCATGATGGACGGTGTGGGCGGGTGGGACTAGTGTAGATGGGGCATGATGGACGGTGTGGGCGGGTGGGACTAGTGTAGATGGGGCATGATGGCTATCCACCTCTTGCTATTAAAAGATATTTTATAAATTAAAGCTCATAGTTTTTTGTTTGGGGTAGAGAGAGGGAGGGAGGGAGAGAGGGAGGGATGGAGTGAGGGAGGGAGAGAGGAGGGGAAGAGAGAGGAGGGGAGTGAGAGGAGGGAGAGAGAGAGAGGAGGGGAAAGAGAAGGGGGAGAGCTATTTAATCTTGTTATTAAAAAGATATTTTATACCTCAAAAAGCTACGAGCTTTAATTTATAAAATATCTTTTAATAGCAAGAGGTGGAGACTGGGTGTGGACAATGTCGCCCGTCGGGTGGGCTGCTAATTGATAATTGGTGGGATCGCTGAGCCTTGGGGAAGTTGTGGGCTGATGAAGGGCCACATGTGCTCACTGTTTATTTCAACAAAATGGCCGCCACATGTGCTCACTGTTTCATTCAACAAAATGGCCGCCACATGTGCTCACTGTTTCTTTCAACAAAATGGCCGCCACATGTGCTCACTGTTTCTTTCAACAAAATGGCCGCCACATGTGCTCACTGTTTCTTTGTGTCAATGTTTGTCCTTGCTTGCTAGCTCCCCTTCCCTCTCTCTCTCCCCCTCCTCTCTCTCACAATAGGTGCAGGAGGAGGCCATTCGGCCCTTCGAGCCTGTACGCACCGCCATTCAATGTGATCGCGGCTGATCGTTCTCAATCAGTACCCACTCTCTGTGGGTTTTAAATTGGTTAATTTTTTCGGGGTTAAATATAGTTGATGTAAAAAATTATATTGTACTAAACTATATCTCACATTAATAGTATTTTTCATACTATCTAAACACAATCTTTCCCAACTTGGTTCATCAATGATAATATTAAGATCTGTTTCCCATCTTTGTCTTGATTTTTGAATTCCTATCTTTGGACTAGATTTTTGTAATAATTTATACATTGATGATATAATTTTTTTTATTCCCTTGCCCTGAATCAAGGATTCAATTCCTTTAATCTGAAATAGAGACATTGAATGACCTATCTTTTCCCTTAAAAAAGATTGTAATTGATAATAGAAAAAAATACTATTCCCTGGAATTTGATATTTATTTCTCAATTGAGAAAATGTCAAAAAGTTATTTCCTTCATAGCAATCTCCTATATGTTTAATACCCTTCTGTTCCCAGACTTGTAGTATTTGATTATTCCAAGCAAACGGCAATAATCTATTTTTTACTAATGGAGTTTTAGCTGTTAAAACAAATCTTTTATCATTAACTTTAACTGTTTTCAACAATGTATTAATTAAATGTTTTAGCAAAGGTGACTCTTTATCCTTAACTAATAGCTTCGCTTCCCATTTATATATAAATTCTTTTGGACATAACTCTTTTATTTTATCCATTTCAATTTTAACCCATGCTGTTTTTCCACCCTCTTGATAAAAGGATGAAATAAAACTCATTTGTGCTGCCAGATAATAATTTTTAAAATTTGGTAATTGCAGTCCACCTAATTCAAATTTCCATGTTAATTTTTCCAGAGACACACTTGGCATTTTACCTTTCCAAAGAAAATTCCTCACAATTTTGTTCAATTCTTGAAAAAAATTATTTGGCAAAGGTATAGGCAGTGTTTGGAATAAATACTGTATCCTCGGAAAAATATTCATCTTAATACAGTTCACTCTCCCTAGCAATGTAATTGGAAGATTCATCCATTTCTTCAGGTCCTCATCTGTTTTTTTTATTAGTGGTTTATAATTTAATTTATACAAATTATTTAACTTATTATCTACTTTAACTGCTAAGTACTTAATGCCTTCTTTTTGCCATTTAAACTGACTTTCTCTTTTACATTGGTCATAATTGCCTTCAAAAAGAGGCATTATTTCAGTTTTATCTTTATTAATTTTATATCCTGATACTTTCCCGTATTCTTCCAATCTGAAATATAATTTTCTTAAGGATTCCAATGGTCTAGTAAGACAAATTAGGACATCATCTGCAAATAAAGTAATTTTGTGATCTTCCTGATTAACTTTAAATCCTTTAATGTCTGAATCTGTTCTTATTAGTTCTGCCAGAGGTTCAATAGCCAGATTCAAACTCTCTGTCCCAGATTTAAAACTAGCTACATTCCCTGTCCTCATGTATCTTTGCAAACAACTCGTCTGTCTGTCTGTGCTGGCTTTTGCAGTACACATTCTGGGAGGTGTGAATGTAAAACAAGGGCCGAAGCTGCCTTCATGTCTGGTTACTCCAATGTGATAATCGCTTCTATTGTGTAGCCCTGAGCTCTGGAATAAAGTGGAGATTTTTTTTAAATATATAGTTTTGGAGAGTTTGAGAAAGGGAGGGAGGAAGGGAGGGAGGGAGGGAGAGAGAGAGAGAGAGGGAGGGAGGGTGAGATGGGGAGGGAGGGAGAGAGAGGGGGAGAGAGAGAGATTCACCCACGTACAAACAAACTCAAAAAGCTACGAGCTTTAATTTATAGAAACAGAAACATAGAAAATAGGTGCAGGAGTAGGCCATTCGGCCCTTCGAGCCTGTACGCACCGCCATTCAATATGATCATGGCTGATCATCCAGCTCAGTATCCTGTACCTGCCTTCTCTCCATACCCCCTGATCCCTTTAGCCACAAGGGCCACATCCAACTCCCTCTTAAATATAGCCAATGAACTGGCCTCAACTACCTTCTGTGGCAGAGAGTTCCACTGGCAGAGAATTCCAGTGGAATTTATCAAATAAAATAAATTTATCAAAAAGCTACGAGCTTTAATTTATAAATTTATCAAAAAGCTACAAGCTTTCATTTATAAAATATCTTTTAATAGCAAGAGGTGGAGAGAGAGGAGGGGGAGGGAGAGAGGGAAGGGGAGAGAGAGGAGAGAGAGAGAGAGGTTCACACACACACAAACAAACTCAAAAAGCTACGAGCTTTGATTTATAAATTTATCAAAAAACTGCGAGCTATAATTTATAAATTTATCAATAAGCTACGAGCTTTAAATTATAAACAGGCATGTTGGCCGGTGTGGGCAGGTGGGACTAGTGTAGATGGGGCATGTTGGTCAGTGTGGGCAGGTGGGACTAGTGTAGATGGGGCATGTTGGTCAGTGTGGGCAGGTGGGACTAGTGTAGATGGGGCATGATGGACAGTGTGGGCGGGTGGGACTAGTTTAGATGGGGCATGTTGCTCAGTGTGGGCTGGTGGGACTAGTGTAGATGGGGCATGTTGGTCAATGTGGGCAGGTGGGACTAGTGTAGATGGGGCATGATGGACGGTGTGGGCGGGTGGGACTAGTGTAGATGGGGCATGATGGCTATCCACCTTTTGCTATTAAAAGATATTTTATAAATTAAAGCTCATAGTTTTTTGTTTGGGGGAGAGAGAGGGAGGGAGGGAGAGAGGGAGGGATGGAGTGAGGGAGGGAGAGAGGGAGGGATGAAGTGAGGGAGGGAGAGAGGAGGGGAAGAGAGAGGAGGGGGAGAGAGAGGAGGGGGAGAGAGAGGAGGGGGAGAGAGAGGAGGGGGAGAGAGAGGAGGGGGAGAGAGAGAGGAGGGGAGAGAGAGGAGGGGGAGAGAGAGAGGAGGGGAAAGAGAAGGGGGAGAGC
This sequence comes from Rhinoraja longicauda, assembly GCF_053455715.1. Classification (NCBI taxonomy): domain Eukaryota; kingdom Metazoa; phylum Chordata; class Chondrichthyes; order Rajiformes; family Arhynchobatidae; genus Rhinoraja; species Rhinoraja longicauda. Next base: position 15,767 of record NW_027601521.1, on the reverse strand, counting down.
TATTTAATCTTGTTATTAAAAAGATATTTTATACCTCAAAAAGCTACGAGCTTTAATTTATAAAATATCTTTTAATAGCAAGAGGTGAAGACTGGGTGTGGACAATGTCGCCCGTCGGGCGGGCTGCTAATTGATAATTGGTGGGATCGCTGAGCCTTGGGGAAGTTGTGGGCTTATGAAGGGCCACATGTGCTCACTGTTTATTTCAACAAAATGGCCGCCATATGTGCTCACTGTTTCTTTGTGTCAATGTTTGTCCTTGCTTGCTGGCTCCCCTTCCATCTCTCTCTCCCCCTCCTCTCTCTCACAATAGGTGCAGGAGGAGGCCATTCGGCCCTTCGAGCCTGTACGCACCGCCATTCAATGTGATCGCGGCTGATCATTCTCAATCAGTACCCACTCTCTGTGTGAAAAAAAAGTTCTCATCTCGGTCCTAAAAGACTTCCCCTTTATCCTTAAACTGTGACCCCTGGTTCTGGACTTCCCCAACATCGGGAACAATCTTCCCGCATCTAGCCTGTCCGACCCCTTAAGAATTTTGTACGTTTCTCCCCTCAATCTTCCAAATTCCAGCGAGTACACGCCGAGTCTATCCAGTCTATCTTCATATGAAAGTCCTGCCATCCCAGGAATCAATCTGGTGAACCTTCTCTGTACTCCCTCCATGGCAAGAATGTCTTTCCTCAGATTAGGAGACCAAAACTGTACGCAATACTCCAGGTGCGGTCTCACCAAGGCCCTGTACGACTGCAGAAGGACCCCTTTGCTCCTAAACTCAAACTAGGAGACCAAAACGGTACGCAATACTCCAGGTGCGGTCTCACCAATGCCCTGTGCAACTGCAGCAGAACGTCCCTGCTCCTGTACTCAAATCCCCTACCTATGAATGCCAACATACCATTGGCTTTCTCCACTGCCCGCTGCACCTGCATGCCTACTTTCAATGACTGGTTTACCACGACACCCAGGTCCCGTTGCGTCTCCCCTTCTCCTAATCGGCCACCATTCAGATAATAGTCTGCTTTCCCGTTCTTGCCACCAAAGTGGACAACCTCACATTTATCCAGAAGTGCTTTGAAAGGCTGGCCCTCTCACACATCAAATCCAGCATCACTGACTCACTGGACTCACGTCAATGTGCAAACACATCCACAGAGGACGCCATCTCTCTGGCTCTTCGCACTGTCCTGACTCACCTGGAGAGACAGGGCATGTACGCGAGGATGCTACTCATTGACTCTAGCTCTGCCTTCAAACACGCTCATCCCCCACCAAGCTCGTCACCAAACTCCACCAGCTAGGCCTCGGCTCGCCGTTGTCATGATAGGAGTAGAATTGGGCCATTCAGCCCATCAAGTCTACTCCGCCATTCATTCATGGCTGACCTATCTCTCTCTCCCAACCCCATTCTCCTGCCTTCTCCCCATAACCTCTGACACCTGTACTAATTCAGAATCTATCTATCTCTGCCTTACAAATATCCACCGACTTGCCCTCCACAGCCTTCTGTGGCAAAGAATCCCAAAGATTCACCACCCTCTGACTAAAGAAATCTCCCCTCATCTCCTTCCTAAAGGACTCTCTGTCCTTTAATTCTGAGGCTATGACTAGTCCTAGACTCTCCGACCAGTGGAAACATCCTCTCCACATCCACTCTATTCAAGCCTTTCACTATTCTGTATGTTTCAATAGACAATAGGTGCAGGAGGAGGCCATTCGGCCCTTCGAGCCTGTACGCACCGCCATTCAATGTGATCATGGCTGATCATTCTCAATCAGTACCCCATTCCTGCCTTCTCCCCATACCCCCTGACTCCACTATCCTTAAGAGGTCTATCTAGCTCTCTCTTGAATGTATTCAGAGAATTGGCCTCCACTGCCCTCTGAGGCAGAGAATCCCACAGATTCAAACTCTCTTTTTATTTTTTTTTAAATAAATTTTATTTAAGTTTTAACAGAACTCATACAAGTTACATTTGATAGTAAGCAATAATAACTACATTATACAATACAATATATCTTTATTGTCAATGTACCCAGGGGTACAATGAGATTGGGAATGCGCCTCCCATACGATGCAATAATTTAGGTAATTTAGACAGCAGCAACCCAACGAAACAAAACAGTTGTAAGAGTTTTGGACAGGGTAAAGTGCAAGTTGATCTATGCGTTGTGGCCATCCGGCTCAGCAGGACCGGTTCATAGCAGCTATGGCCCTGGGGATGAAGCTGTTCCTGAGTCTGGAGGTGCGGGCATAGAAGGCCTTGTATCGTCTGCCCGATGGAAGGAGTTCGAACAGACTGTTGCAGGAGTGTGAAGAGTCTTTGTGGATGCTGATGGCTTTTCTGAGGCATCGTGTGTTGTAGATGCCCTCCAAGTCTGGTAGCTGTGTTCCGATGGCCCTCTGAGCTCTATGGACTACCCGCTGTAGAACGTTCCTTTCTGCCTCCGTGCAGCTGAGGTACCACACAGGGATGCCATGCGTTAGGATGCTCTCTATGGTGCAGCGGTAGAAGGTCGTCAGCAGCTGTTGGGGTAGACCAGACTTTTTCAGTGTTTGATTATACATGTATTGTTCTGTATTATCTCCCCTCCCACCACCCCCCCTTCTTCCCCCCACCCCCCCCAGTTAAAAAGAAGGGAAAAGAAAAAGAAAAAGAAAGAGAGAAAGAAAGAAACCTGGAGTCCAGAATGAGACACTTCCGGGTAATTTCTTATTAAATTCTTATTAAAGGTATCAAAACAATCCTGAATTTAAATATTTCCAATTCTTAATCCTAGCTTTAAAATGAATGGATTCCACACCTTCAAGAAGAAGTCATATCCATTTCTCAGATTATACGTAGCTTTTTCTAATGGGATACAACTACACATTTCTGCAAACCATCTTTCAAATCTTATTTCATTTTGATCTTTCCAAGTGACCGCTACACATTTTTTTGCTACTGCTATTGCTATTTTGAGAAATCTTTCCTGATGTTTATCTAAAATTAGCTTTGGTAATATTCCTTTTGTATCTCCCAATAAAAACAACCTTGAATCCAATGGTATGATCTTATTCATCAATTGTTCCAAAAAATGTTTTAGGTCTTTCCAAAAAGGAGTTGCCTTCTGACATGCCCATGTGGAGTGTAAAAAAGTACCCACATCTTGGTTGCATCTAAAACAAATTTCAGATGAGTTTGGTTTTAAATTGTTTAATTTTTTCTGGGGTTAAATATAGTTGATGTAAAAAATTATATTGTACTAAACTATATCTCACATTAATAGTATTTTTCATACTATCTAAACACAGTCTTTCCCAACTTGGTTCATCAATGATAATATTAAGATCTGTTTCCCATCTTTGTCTTGATTTTTGAATTCCTATCTTTGGACTAGATTTTTGTAATAATTTATACATTGAAGATATAATTTTTTTTATTCCCTTGCCCTGAATCAAGGATTCAATTCCTTTAATCTGAAATAGAGACATTGAATGACCTAACTTTTCCCTTAAAAAAGATTGTAATTGATAATAGAAAAAAATACTATTCCCTGGAATTTGATATTTATTTCTCAATTGAGAAAATGTCAAAAAGTTATTTCCTTCATAGCAATCTCCTATATGTTTAATACCCTTCTGTTCCCAGACTTGTAGTATTTGATTATTCCAAGCAAACGGCAATAATCCATTTTCTCCTAATGGAGTTTTAGCTGTTAAAACAAATCTTTTATCATTAACTTTAACTGTTTTCAACAATGTATTAATTAAATGTTTTAGCAAAGGTGACTCTTTATCCTTAACTAATAGCTTCGCTTTCCATTTATATATAAATTCTTCTGGACATAACTCTTTTATTTTATCCATTTCAATTTTAACCCATGCTGTTTTTCCACCCTCTTGATAAAAGGATGAAATAAAACTCATTTGTGCTGCCAGATAATAATTTTTAAAATTTGGTAATTGCAGTCCACCTAATTCAAATTTCCATGTTAATTTTTCCAGAGACACTCTTGGCATTTTACCTTTCCAAAGAAAATTCCTCACAATTTTGTTCAATTCTTGAAAAAATTTATTTAGCAAAGGTATAGGCAGTGTTTGGAATAAATACTGTATCCTCGGAAAAATATTCATCTTGATACAGTTCACTCTCCCTAGCAATGTAATTGGAAGATTCATCCATTTCTTCAGGTCCTCATCTATTTTCTTTATTAGTGGTTTATAATTTAATTTATACAAATTATTTAACTTATTATCTACTTTAACTCCTAAGTACTTAATGCCGTCTTTTTGCCATTTAAACTGACTTTCTCTTTTACATTGGTCATAATTGCCTTCAAAAAGAGGCATTATTTCAGTTTTATCTTTATTAATTTTATATCCTGATACTTTCCCGTATTCTTCCAATCTGAAATATAATTTTCTTAAGGATTCCAATGGTCTAGTAAGACAAATTAGGACATCATCTGCAAATAAAGTAATTTTGTGATCTTCCTGATTAACTTTAAATCCTTTAATGTCTGAATCTGATCTTATTAGTTCTGCCAGAGGTTCAATAGCCAGATTCAAACTCTCTGTCCCAGATTTAAAACTAGCTACATTCCCTGTCCTCATGTATCTTTGCAAACAACTCGTCTGTCTGTCTGTGCTGGCTTTTGCAGTACACATTCTCGGAGGTGTGAATGTAAAACAAGGGCCGAAGCTGCCTTCATGTCTGGTTACTCCAATGTGATAATCGCTTCTATTGTGTAGCCCTGAGCTCTGGAATAAAGTGGAGATTTTTTAAAAATATATAGTTTTGGAGAGTTTGAGAAAGGGAGGGAGGGAGGGAGGGAGGGAGGGAGGGAGGGAGAGAGAGAGAGGGAGGGAGGGAGAGATGGGGAGGGAGGGAGAGAGAGGGGGAGAGAGAGAGATTCACCCACGTACAAACAAACTCAAAAAGCTACGAGCTTTAATTTATAGAAACAGAAACATAGAAAATAGGTGCAGGAGTAGGCCATTCGGCCCTTCGAGCCTGTACGCACCGCCATTCAATATGATCATGGCTGATCATCCAGCTCAGTAGCCTCTACCTGCCTTCTCTCCATACCCCCTGATCCCTTTAGCCACAAGGGCCACATCTAACTCCCTCTTAAATATAGCCAATGAACTGGCCTCAACTACCTTCTATGGCAGAGAGTACCACTGGCAGAGAATTCCAGTGGAATTTATCAAATAAAATAAATTTATCATAAAGCTACGAGCTTTAATTTATAAATTTATCAAAAAGCTACGAGCTTTAATTTATAAATTTATCAAAAAGCTACGAGCTTTAATTTATAAATTTATCAAAAAGCCACGAGCTTTAATTTATAAATTTATCAAAAAGCTACGAGCTTTAATTTATAAATTTATCAAAAAGATACGAGCTTTAAAATGTTAAATTTATCATAAAGCTACAAGCTTTAATTTATAAATTTATCAAAAAGCTACGAGCTTTAATTTATAAAGTTATCAAAAAGCTACGAGCTTTAATTTATAAATTTATCAATAAGCTACGAGCTTTAAATTATAAACAGGCATGTTGGTCAGTGTGGGCAGGTGGGACTAGTGTAGATGGGGCATGATGGCCGGTGTGGGCAGGTGGGACTAGTGTAGATGGGGCATGTTGGGCGGTGTGGGCGGGTGGGACTAGTGTAGATGGGGCATGTTGGTCAGTGTGGGCGGGTGGGACTAGTGTAGATGGGGCATGATGGATGGTGTGGGCAGGTGGGACTAGTGAAGATGGGGCATGATGGACGGTGTGGGCAGGTGGGACTAGTGTAGATGGGGCATGTTGGTCGGTGTGGGCGGGTGGGACTAGTGTAGATGGGGCATGATGGACGGTGTGTGCGGGTGGGACTAGTGTAGATGGGGCATGTTGGTCGGTGTGGGTGGGTGGGACTAGTGTAGATGGGGCATGTTGTTCAGTGTGGGCGGGTGGGACTAGTGTAGATGGGGCATGATGGACGGTGTGGGCGGATGGGACTAGTGTAGATGGGGCATGTTGGTCAGTGTGGGCAGGTGGGACTAGTGTAGATGGGGCATGTTGGTCAGTGTGGGCGGGTGGGACTAGTGTAGATGGGGCATGTTGGCCGGTGTGGGCAGGTGGGACTAGTGTAGATGGGGCATGTTGGTCAGTGTGGGCGGGTGGGACTAGTGTAGATGGGGCATGTTGGTCAGTGTGGGCAGGTGGGACTAGTGTAGATGGGGCATGTTGGTCGGTGTGGGCAGGTGGGACTAGTGTAGATGGGGCATGTTGGTCAGTGTGGGCAGGTGGGACTAGTGTAGATGGGGCATGTTGGTCAGTGTGGGCGGGTGGGACTAGTGTAGATGGGGCATGTTAGTCAGTGTGGGCGTGTGGGACTAGTGTAGATGGGGCATGTTGGTCAGTGTGGGCGGGTGGGAATAGTGTAGATGGGGCATGATGGACGGTGTGGGCAGGTGGGACTAGTGTAGATGGGGAATGATGGCTATCCACCTCTTGCTATTAAAAGATATTTTATAAATTAAAGCTCATAGTTTTTTGTTTGGGGGAGAGAGAGGGAGGGAGGGAGAGAGGGAGGGATGGAGTGAGGGAGGGAGAGAGGAGTGGAAGAGAGAGGAGGGGGAGAGAGAGGAGGGGGAGAGAGAGGGGGAGAGAGAGAGGAGGGGAAAGAGAAGGGGGAGAGCTATTTAATCATGTTATTAAAAAGATATTTTATACCTCAAAAAGCTACGAGCTTTAATTTATAAAATATCTTTTAATAGCAAGAGGTGGAGACTGGGTGTGGACAATGTCGCCAGTCGGGCGGGCTGCTAATTGATAATTGGTGGGATCGCTGAGCCTTGGGGAAGTTGTGGGCTTATGAAGGGCCACATGAGCTCACTGTTTATTTCAACAAAATGGCCGCCACATGTGCTCACTGTTTCTTTGTGTCAATGTTTGTCCTTGCTTGCTGGCTCCCCTTCCCTCTCTCTCTCCCCCTCCTCTCTCTCACAATAGGTGCAGGAGGAGGCCATTCGGCCCTTCGAGCCTGTACGCACCGCCATTCAATGTGATCGCGGCTGATCGTTCTCAATCAGTACCCACTCTCTGTGGGTTTTAAATTGGTTAATTTTTTCGGGGTTAAATATAGTTGATGTAAAATATTATATTGTACTAAACTATATCTCACATTAATAGTATTTTTCATACTATCTAAACACAATCTTTCCCAACTTGGTTCATCAATGATAATATTAAGATCTGTTTCCCATCTTTGTCTTGATTTTTGAATTCCTATCTTTGGACTAGATTTTTGTAATAATTTATACATTGATGATATAATTTTTTTTATTCCCTTGCCCTGAATCAAGGATTCAATTCCTTTAATCTGAAATAGAGACATTGAATGACCTATCTTTTCCCTTAAAAAAGATTGTAATTGATAATAGAAAAAAATACTATTCCCTGGAATTTGATATTTATTTCTCAATTGAGAAAATGTCAAAAAGTTATTTCCTTCATAGCAATCTCCTTCTGTTCCCAGACTTGTAGTATTTGATTATTCCAAGCAAACGGCAATAATCTATTTTTTACTAATGGAGTTTTAGCTGTTAAAACAAATCTTTTATCATTAGCTTTAACTGTTTTCAACAATGTATTAATTAAATGTTTTAGCAAAGGTGACTCTTTATCCTTAACTAATAGCTTAGCTTTCGATTTATATATAAATTCTTCTGGACATAACACTTTTATTTTATCCATTTCAATTTTAACCCATGCTGTTTTTCCACCCTCTTGATAAAAGGATGAAATAAAACTCATTTGTGCTGCCAGATAATAATTTTTAAAATTTGGTAATTGCAGTCCACCTAATTCAAATGTCCATGTTAATTTTTCCAGAGACACTCTTGGCATTTTACCTTTCCAAAGAAAATTCCTCACAATTTTGTTCAATTCTTGAAAAAATTTATTTGGCAAAGGTATAGGCAGTGTTTGGAATAAATACTGTATCCTCGGAAAAATATTCATCTTAATACAGTTCACTCTCCCTAGCAATGTAATTGGAAGATTCATCCATTTCTTCAGGTCCTCATCTATTTTTTTTATTAATGGTTTATAATTTAATTTATACAAATTATTTAACTTATTATCTACTTTAACTCCTAAGTACTTAATGCCTTCTTTTTGCCATTTAAACTGACTTTCTCTTTTACATTGGTCATAATTGCCTTCAAAAAGAGGCATTATTTCAGTTTTATCTTTATTAATTTTATATCCTGATACTTTCCCGTATTCTTCCAATCTGAAATATAATTTTCTTAAGGATTCCAATGGTCTAGTAAGACAAATTAGGACATCATCTGCAAATAAAGTAATTTTGTGATCTTCCTGATTAACTTTAAATCCTTTAATGTCTGAATCTGATCTTATTAGTTCTGCCAGAGGTTCAATAGCCAGATTCAAACTCTCTGTCCCAGATTTAAAACTAGCTACATTCCCTGTCCTCATGTATCTTTGCAAACAACTCGTCTGTCTGTCTGTGCTGGCTTTTGCAGTAGACATTCTCGGAGGTGTGAATGTAAAACAAGGGCCGAAGCTGCCTTCATGTCTGGTTACTCCAATGTGATAATCGCTTCTATTGTGTAGCCCTGAGCTCTGGAATAAAGTGGAGATTTAAAAAAAAAATATAGTTTTGGAGAGTTTGAGAAAGGGAGGGAGGGAGGGAGGGAGGGAGGGAGGGAGGGAGAGAGAGAGAGGGAGGGAGTGTGAGATGGGGAGGGAGGGAGAGAGAGGGGGAGAGAGAGAGATTCACCCACGTACAAACAAACTCAAAAAGCTACGAGCTTTAATTTATAGAAACAGAAACATAGAAAATAGGTGCAGGAGTAGGCCATTCGGCCCTTCGAGCCTGTACGCACCGCCATTCAATATGATCATGGCTGATCATCCAGCTCAGTATCCTGTACCTGCCTTCTCTCCATACCCCCTGATCCCTTTAGCCACAAGGGCCACATCCAACTCCCTCTTAAATATAGCCAATGAACTGGCCTCAACTACCTTCTGTGGCAGAGAGTTCCACTGGCAGAGAATTCCAGTGGAATTTATCAAATAAAATAAATTTATCAAAAAGCTACGAGCTATAATTTATAAATTTATCAAAAAGCTACGAGCTTTCATTTATAAAATATCTTTTAATAGCAAGAGGTGGAGAGAGAGGAGGGGGGAGAGAGAGAGGGAAGGGGAGAGAGAGGAGAGAGAGAGAGATTCACACACACACAAACAAACTCAAAAAGCTACGAGCTTTGATTTATAAATTTATCAAAAAACTGCGAGCTATAATTTATAAATTTATCAATAAGCTACGAGCTTTAAATTATAAACAGGCATGTTGGCCGGTGTGGGCAGGTGGGACTAGTGTAGATGGGGCATGTTGGCCGGTGTGGGCAGGTGGGACTAGTGTAGATGGGGCATGTTGGTCGGTGTGGGCAGGTGGGACTAGTGTAGATGGGGCATGTTGGTCGGTGTGGGCAGGTGGGACTAGTGTAGATGGGGCATGTTGGTCGGTGTGGGCAGGTGGGACTAGTGTAGATGGGGCATGTTGGCCGGTGTGGGCAGGTGGGAATAGTGTAGATGGGGCATGTTGGTCGGTGTGGGCAGGTGGGACTAGTGTAGATGGGGCATGTTGGTCAGTGTAGGCAGGTGGGACTAGTGTAGATGGGGCATGTTGGTCTGTGTGGGCAGGTGGGACTAGTGTAGATGGGGCATGTTGGCCGGTGTGGGAAGGTGGGACTAGTGTAGATGGGGCATGTTGGCCGGTGTGGGCAGGTGGGACTTGTGTTTCAACAAAATGGCCGCCACATGTGCTCACTGTTTCTTTCAACAAAATGGCCGCCACATGTGCTCACTGTTTCTTTGTGTCAATGTTTGTCCTTGCTTCCTGGCTCCCCTTCCCTCTCTCTCTCCCCCTCCTCTCTCTCACAATAGGTGCAGGAGGAGGCCATTCTGCCCTTCGAGCCTGTACGCACCGCCATTCAATGTGATCGCGGCTGATCGTTCTCAATCAGTACCCACTCTCTGTGTGAAAAAAAAGTTCTCATCTCGGTCCTAAAAGACTTCCCCTTTATCCTTAAACTGTGACCCCTGGTTCTGGACTTCCCCAACATCGGGAACAATCTTCCCGCATCTAGCCTGTCCGACCCCTTAAAATTTTTGTCTGCAAACCAATTCTCTATCCATGTCAATACCCTACCCCCGATACCATGTGCCCACTAATCTCCAGTGTGGGACTTTATCAAAATCTTTCTTAAAGTCCATAGCACATTACATCCACTAGCTCTCCTTCATCCATTTTACTTGTTACATACTCAAAAAAATCCAGAAAATGAGTCAAGCAGGATTTCCCCTTCATAGCTCCACGCTGAGTTGGACCAACCCTTTTACTGCTATCCAAATGCGCCGTTATTCCTTGTTTAATAATTGACCCCAGCAGCTTCCCCAGCACCGGTTTCAGGCTAACTGGGCTATAATTCACAGTTTTGTCCCTCGTTCCTTTCTTGAAAATTGGAATGACAATAGCTACCCTCCAATCCACAAGAAGTGATCCTGATTTTAAAGAACATTGGAAAATAATTACCAATGCGTCCACGATTTCTAGAGCCATCTACATGAGAATCCTGGAATGCACATCATCAGGCCCGAGGATTTTATCAGCCTTCAGTCCCATCAGTCTACCCAATACTATTTCTCGCTTAATGAAATTTGTTTCAGTTCCTGTCTCTAATGTGGGCATTGAACCCCTCTAATGTTGGCATTGAAGCCCTCTAATGTGAGCATTGAACCCCTCTAATGTGGGCATTGAACACCTCTCATGTGGGCATCGATGCCCTCTCATGTGGGCATTGAACCCCCTATAATGTGGGCATTGAACCCCACTAATGTGGGCATTGAACCCCTCTAATGTGGGCATTGAACCCCTCTAATGTGGGCATTGAACCCCTCTAATTGGACATTAGACCCATTGAACCCCTCTAATAGGGTGTGAACCTCTCTAATAGGTGACGTTTCACGGAGTGCTGGAGTAACTCAGCGGGTCAGGCAGCATCTCTGGAGAGGGAATGGGTGCCGTTTCGCGTCGAGACACTTCTTCAGGGCAACATTGACTTCTCTAACTTCAAGTAACACCTCTCCCCCCTTCCCCACTCTCTCCACCTCTCTCCCCCCTTCCCCCCCTCTCTCCCCCTCTCTTACCCCTCTCTCCCCCTCTCCCCTACTCTCTCCCCCTCTTCACCCCCTCTCACCCCCTCTATTACCCCCCTCTCTCTCACCAACCTCGCACTCTCTCCCCCTCTCTCTCCGCCCTCTCTCTCCCCCTCTCTCTCACTCTCCCACCTCTCTCACCCCCTCTCTCTCTCCCCTCTCTCCCATTTTCCCTTCTCTCTCCCCTCTCTCTCCTCTCTTTCCAACTCTCTCTCCCCCTCTCTCCCCCCCCCTCTCTCTCCCCCTCTCTCCCCTCTATTCCCCCCTTCCCCCTCCCTCTCTTCCCTCTTTGTCCGACACATTAAACAGAGACTGCCATTCACACACGGTGCTCTTCCCAGCTCAATTAGTCACCAGGAACGCCGCACTTTATTTTACCGAAGATAGGCACACACACGCACACACACACACACACACACACACACACGCGCGCGCGCGCACACACACACACACACACACACACACTCACACACACACACACACACACAGACACACACACACACACACACACACAGACACACACACACACACACACACACACACACACACACTCACACACACACACACACACACACACACACACACACACACACACAGAGTGCTGGAGTAACTCAGTTAGTCAAGCAGCGTCTGTGGATAACATGGATAGGTGAAGTTTCACAGGGTGCTGGAGTAACTCAAGGGGTCAGGCAACGTCTGTGGAGAACGTGAACAGGCAACGATCAAGAAGTTAATGAGAAGATAGTGATAGTAGAATGAGGCCATTCGGCACATTAAGTCCACTCCGCCATTTAATCACGGCGGATCTGTCTCTACCTCCTAACCCCATTCTCCTGCCTTCTCCCGTTAACCCCTGACACACGTACTAATCAAGAATCTGTCCATCTCTGCCTTAAATATATCCACTGACTTGGCCTCCACATCCCTGTGTGGAAAAAAAATCCAACAGATTCACCACCCTCTGGCTGAAGAAATTCCTCCTCAGCTTCTTCCTGAAGGAATGCCCTTTAATTCTGAGGCTGTGCCCTCTGGCCATAGACTCTCCCACTAGTGGAAACATCCTCTCCACATCCACTCTATCCGGGCCTTTCACTGTTCGGTAAAGTTTCAATGAGGTCCCCCCTCATTCTTCTAATCTCCAGTGAGTACAGGCCCAGTGCCGCCAAACGATCATCGTTCTTGTAAACCTCTGGACCCTTTCCAGAGCCAGCACATCCTTCCTCAGATATGGGGCCCAAAACGGCGCACAATACTCCAAATGCGGCCGGACCAGAGGCTTACAGAGCCTCGGCATTACATCCCTACGTTTGTATCCAAGCACTCTTGGAATAAATGTTATTAAATAAGAGGAATATATCGGGCAGATGCACAGAGTCTCTTGCCCAGCGTAGGGGAATGGAGAACCAGAGGACATGGGTTTAAGGTGAGGGGGAAAGATTTAATAGGAACCCGCTGGGCAACTTTTCCACACAGAGGGTGGTGGGTGTATGGAACAAGCTGCCGGAGAAGGGAGTTGAGGCAGGGACTATCACAAAGTTTAAGAGACACTTGGACAGGTACATGGATGGGACAGGTTTGGAGGGATATGGGCCCAACGTGGGCAGGTGGGTCTAGTGTAGATGGGGCATGTTGGTCGGTGTGGGCAAGTTGGGGCGAAGGTAGGGCCTGTTTCCACGCTGCATCACTCTATGACACTAAATACTAACTCCGTGCAGTAGCCTGATTGTGGAGAGGAAGAAACTTTCCTGATACACTCCGGAACTCCCCGTAAAGTGGCAACACAAGTAGACAGAGCGGTGAAGAAGGCGTGTGGTCCGCTTGCTTTCATCTGCCGCGGAATCGAGTTCAAGAGCCAGGACGTCAAGATGCATCTCTCCAGGACTTTGGTCAGGCTGCATTTGGAGTATTGCACGCAGTTCTGTTCGTCCCACACTACAGGAATGATGTGGGGGCTTTGAAGAGGACGAGAGGGGAGTCACAGAGACAGGGAGAGGGAGTTTAGGGGCCGGAGGGGAGGGGTTCACAGAGACAGGAGGGGGTGTAGGGGCGGGAGGGGAGGGTGTCACAGAGACGAGGAGAGTGTGGGGTGTAAAGGGCAGGAGGGAGGGGGGTCATAGAGAGGGGGTGTAGGGGCAGGAGGGATGGGGTCATAGAGAGGGGGTGTAGGGACCGGAGGGGAGGGGGTCACAGAGATTGGTGTAGGAAACACTCTCTCCAGTCCCCAGGGAAGAGGCACAGGGACAGCTGTTACATCCCATGGCGGCTAACCGTTCTAACCGCACTTCCCAAGAATGGCGTTGGAGAGAGAAGTGGGGGCGAGCAGGAGGAGAGTTGGGGAAAAGAGAGAGAGAGACAGATAGGGAGAGATAGCTGAGAAGACGGAAGGGGAAGAGATGGAGGGGCAGTGAATTATCAAAGGGAGATTGGGAAGATGAAGAGGGAGGGGTGTTCAGAGCGAGTGGGTTGGCAAAAGGGAGAGAGGGAAGCGTGAGATAGATAGAGAGAAACTGAGGGAGAGATGCAGTGAGAGTGAGAGGGGAGGGAGGGGTAAGGGGTGAAAGGTTGACAGAGACAGAGGCGCAGAGAGAGAGAACAGGGAGGGTAGGAGAGAGTCACAGTTCAAAGAGAGGGAGAGCAGTAAGGATGGAGGGAGAGAGAAAGGGAGGAGGGAGATGTGCCACATCATTCGCTGTTTTATTTGTGTTTCGGACAATTCTGAAGCCACAATGTTTCTGTTCTCTGAGTGTCGTGAGTCTTTGGGTCGTTCCTCCTCAGAGGTGACGAAGGCAGGGAATGTTATTGTCCCGGCGCAAAATCAGACCCACTGCAGGCAAGCAAGGAGTGAATGGTTACCGGCCTCGCCGGGAGTGTGGGGTTGAGGTTGCAGTGAGTTAAGCCGCGATCATATTGAGCGGTGAACCAGAGTGGAGGGGCCATTTTAGTGCGAGGTGATCTGTTGACCTAACTCCTCAACCTGAGAAACATGTTCGCCCACTACACCATCAAACTGGCACCAGAAGCCCTGAGAGGGTCCCTGGAATTTGGGATTGCCTTAGTGAGTGAAGCGGATTGAAGGAAATCAGACAAATAACATGAGGCGGAGAGTTGGACCCTGATGGAGTTTGAAACAATATCCCCTTTGCTGGAGCAATGCCGCTCCCAATTTCCATCCCTCAGTATCGCCACGATTCCCAGTCTTTGGAGTTTCTCAATCAATTCCCTGAATAAATCACGACCTGTCTCGGCAGGGATTTCACTTGTTACAAGATTCCCAACTGATAATCGTTGTTCAAGTATATGTGAAGTATATCAATCCTCTCAGTGAAATATTTTTGAATTAACGCTGTGATTTTTCTTATTTTCAGACAGCCGAAACTAACCCTCTTTTTCTCCCACTGCCGGGAACCACTAGAATGTTGTTTTTGCCTTCAGTGGGACCTTGCCCAGAGTTGTCCCAGTGCTCGGGACAGGCAGCTCTCCTGGACGGTGTGACTGGGAAGGGGTTTACATTGTGAAGTTCACTGTGTCTGAGTTATTGATCAGAGTGAACACCCGCTCCTGTCGACACGTCTCACTGTGGAGTCTGTCACAGTCGGATTCAACCTGCCTGTTGGTCAATAATTGGATCGATCTCCTGAACCAGTGGCCGCGGATCTACCGGCGTGTGTTGTTACCGAACTGAACTCACTGTGGAATGAATCCATTAGCGGAGCCACTCTGCTGCCGGATCCTAAGTTGTCCCTGCCTTCCCTCTGGAACCCTCCTCGTCCCCATCAGATGCCCAGTTCCCAGAGCCCCGGTTAAACGCGGCCGGTCACGGTTAAGTCTGTGAAACCGGCCCCATCAGAGACTGTGAGAGGGGTTAACTGTAGACAGGACCATTCCGACTATTGTAGCGGGCGGCTGCTCGTTCCCTCCCCGCCCCTTTACCCCCGCCCGTCGCCTTATCTCCTCTCCCCTGAAGCAGGCAGGTCGGGCACAGTCGGAGCCGGGTCTGACATTGTTAAACCTGCAGCCGCACACCGACTCCAACACTCCTGATCTCCAGCTGAAAGTGGAGCCGGTGTTCAGCCCCGGAGACCGTGTTCAGTAATGCCCAGTGTCCGTCCCCTTCTCTTCCCGCAGTGAATTTAGTGGCGATTGTGACCCTGTCCCGGGGAAAGTGCGGCCTCTTCACCTGCACCACTCGCTACCTGTTGGCCATGGCAGCGGCCGATCTACTCACCCTGATCACCGAAGTCATTTTGTATCAGATCCGATACCATTACTTTTATTGGAGTGTCCTGTCCATCACCCCTGTGTGCCGTGTTAACGATGTACTGCAGTTTGCAGCTACAGACTGTTCTGTCTGGTTCACCGTCACTTTCACCTTTGATCGCTTTGTCGCCATTTGTTGCCAGAAGCTGAAAACAAAATATTGCACCGGGAAAACTGCGGCTGCGGTTCTCGCAACAGCCGGCGTTCTGCTGTGTCTGAAAAACGTTCCCCGATACTTCACACAGGAACCCTGGATAATCATCGACAATGTCCCGTGGGGATGTG